>NC_092234.1:67337967-67395467 GCF_036320965.1 Panulirus ornatus
ATATATATATATATATATATATGTATGTATATATATATATATATATATATATATATATATATATATATATATATATTTATATATATATATATATATATATATATATATATATATATATATATATATATATATATATATATATATATATATATATATATATATATATATATATATATATATATATATATATATATATATATATATATATATATATATATATATATATATATATATATATATATATTTATATATATATATATATATATATATATATATATATATATATATATATATATATATATATATATATATATATATATATATATATATATATATATATATATATATATATATATATATATATATATATATATATATATATGACTGAGTTTGGTAAAGTGTGTGAAAGAAGAAAGTTAAGAGTAAATGTGAATAAGGGCAAGGTTATTAGGTACAGTAGGGTTGAGGGTCAAGTCAATTGGGAGGTAAGTTTGAATGGAGAAAAACTGGAGTAAGTAAAGTGTTTTAGATATCTGGGAGTGGATCTGGCAGCGGATGGAACCATGGAAGTGGAAGTGGATCATAGGGTGGGGGAGGGGGCGAAAATCCTGGGAGCCTTGAAGAATGTGTGGAAGTCGAAAACATTATCTCGGAAAGCAATAATGGGTATGTTTGAAGGAATAGTGGTTCCAACAATGTTGTATGGTTGCGAGGCGTGGGCTATGGATAGAGTTGTGAGCAGGAGGGAGGATGTGCTGGAAATAAGATGTTTGAGGACAATTTGTGGTGTGAGGTGGTTTGATCGAGTAAGTAACGTAAGGGTAAGAGAGATTTGTGGAAATAAAAAGAGCGTGGTTGAGAGAGCAGAAGAGGGTGTTTTGAAATGGTTTGGGCACATGGAGAGAATGAGTGAGGAAAGATTGACCAAGAGGATATATGTGTCGGAGATGGAGGGAACGAGGAGAAGTGGGTGACCAAATTGGAGGTGGAAAGATGGAGTGAAAAAGATTTTGTGTGATCGGGGCCTGAACATGCAGGAGGGTTAAAGGAGGGCAAGGAATAGAGTGAATTGGATCGATGTGGTATACCGGGGTTGACGTGCTGTCAGTTGATTGAATCAGGGCATGTGAAGCGTCTGGGGTAAACCATGGAAAGCTGTGTAGGTATGTATATTTGCGTGTGTGGACGTATGTATATACATGTGTATGGGGGTGGGTTGGGCCATTTCTTTCGTCTGTTTCCTTGCGCTACCTCGCAAACGCGGGAGACAGCGACAAAGCAAAAACAAAAAAAAAAAAAAAAATACATATATATATATATATATATATATATATATATATATATATTTATATATATTGCAGTGGAATTTATTAAAAAAGGGGGTGACTGTATTGTTGACTGGTTGGTAAGGTTATTTAATGTATGTATGACTCATGGTGAGGTGCCTGAGGATTGGCGGAATGCGTGCATAGTGCTATTGTACAAAGGCAAAGGGGATAAGAGTGAGTGCTCAAATTACAGAGGTATAAGTTTGTTGAGTATTCCTGGCAAATTGTATGGGAGGGTATTGATTGAGAGGGTGAAGACATGTACAGAGCATCAGATTGGGGAAGAGCAGTGTGGTTTCAGAAGTGGTAGAGGATGTGTGGATCAGGTGTTTGCTTTGAAGAATGTATGTGAGAAATACTTAGAAAAGCAAATGGATTTGTATGTAGCATTTATGGATCTGGAGAAGGCATATGATAGAGTTGATAGAGATGCTCTGTGGAAGGTATTAAGAATATATGGTGTGGGAGGCAAGTTGTTAGAAGCAGTGAAAAGTTTTTATCGAGGATGTAAGGCATATGTACATGTAGGAAGAGAGAAAAGTGATTGGTTCTCAGTGAATGTAGGTTTGCGGCAGGGGTGTGTGATGTCTCCATGGTTGTTTAATTTGTTTATGGATGGGGTTGTTAGGGAGGTGAATGCAAGAGTTTTGGAAAGAGGGGCAAGTATGAAGTCTGTTGGGGATGAGAGAGCTTGGGAAGTGAGTCAGTTGTTGTTCGCTGATGATACAGCGCTGGTGGCTGATTCATGTGAGAAACTGCAGAAGCTGGTGACTGAGTTTGGTAAAGTGTGAGAAAGAAGAAAGTTAAGAGTAAATGTGAATAAGAGCAAGGTTATTAGGTACAGTAGGGTTGAGGGTCAAGTCAATTGGGAGGTAAGTTTGAATGGAGAAAAACTGGAGTAAGTAAAGTGTTTTAGATATCTGGGAGTGGATCTGTCAGCGGATGGAACCATGGAAGCGGAAGTGGATCATTGGGTGGGGGAGGGGGCGAAAATTCTGGGAGCCCTGAAGAATGTGTGGAAGTCGAGAACATTATCTCGGAAAGCAAAAATGGGTATGTTTGAAGGAATAGTGGTTCCAACAATGTTGTATGGTTGCGAGGCATGGGCTATGGATAGAGTTGTGCGCAGGAGGATGGATGTGCTGGAAATGAGATGTTTGAGGACAATGTGTGGTGTGAGGTGATTTGATCGAGTAAGTAAGGTAAGGGTAAGAGAGATGTGTGGAAATAAAAAGAGTGTTGTTGAGAGAGCAGAAGAGGGTGTTTTGAAATGGTTTGGGCACATGGAGAGAATGAGTGAGGAAAGATTGACCAAGAGGATATATGTGTTGGAGGTGGAGGGAACGAGGAGAAGTGGGAGACCAAATTGGAATTAGAAAGATGGAGTGAAAAAGATTTTGTGTGATCGGGTCCTGAACATGCAGGAGGGTGAAAGGAGGGCAAGGAATAGAGTGAATTGGATCGTTGTGGTATACCGGGGTTGACGTGCTGTCAGTGGATTGAATCAGGGCATGTGAAGCGTCTGGGGTAAACCATGGAAAGCTGTGTAGGTATGTAT
Source organism: Panulirus ornatus (assembly GCF_036320965.1). Taxonomy (NCBI): domain Eukaryota; kingdom Metazoa; phylum Arthropoda; class Malacostraca; order Decapoda; family Palinuridae; genus Panulirus; species Panulirus ornatus. The sequence goes on from NC_092234.1 coordinate 67,340,854, forward strand.
ATTTGCGTGTGTGGACGTATGTATATACATGTGTATGGGGGTGGGTTGGGCCATTTCTTTCGTCTGTTTCCTTGCGCTACCTCGGAAACGCGGGAGACAGCGACAAAGCAAAAAAAAAAAAATATATATATATATATATATATATATATATATATATATATATATATATATATATATATATATATATATATATATATATATATATATATATATATATATGGAGCGACCCGTCGGTGACTTTCCTGCCGACACACCCATCGGGAGATCCTGAGCTTCCCATCTTATCCCTTTACACTCCATTATCTTGCTTATGTATGACCTCACAGTTCATCGAATTCAGTTCCCTTTGTTGCTTTTAAGTATCGTGTGGGCTGTTAGAGTTGAACTGAGAGTCTTTGTATACTATATTTCTTGAGATGAGTGGCAAAGGGACTCGTAATTCCCCTTGAATCATGGTAGATAAAGTACTAAAAGCTGTAGGTGTTATACATGAGGAGAAGAGATAAGTGGAGACCTGATAGTTCAAGACGAGGTTATCTGTAGTCATAATCTTACTTGTGACGTTTCTTTGTTATCGATTCCAGATTCATTTACATCCTCGTGCAAAGTAAAATTATTTCATGCAAGTTTTTGGTGGATAGTCTACACATTACCACAGATATAATTTTGAACGTCTTGTTTATCTGCTCGAGATGGAATGAATCCTAAATACCGACACTGTGCAGACGATCTTTACTGTAAACATCATATCCTGGTGTCACTAACTCTGCCATTAATAAGTGATCATTTCTGGCATTAATCCGTGTTTCTGTAAGTAGTTTCTTTGATATCAGACATTGTGGAGAGAATGATATTAATTCATCACTTTTAAGGTCAAACTTCTGTCTTTGGCGTAGAAAACGTTGATGTTTCCCGGGGAAAGGAGGCGATATGAAAGTGTCGTTAAGTCTCTGAGGTCAGTCAGACCTCAGTATTCATGGTCATGCACCAATCTAAGGTTCCCTGGACTTGCTCCTGACCCAACCTGCTATAAGTCTCCCAAGTATATTGACGGTCTCATGAAGGGGTAAACCACTGAGGTGTAAAAAGAAAACGAAAAAATTCAGGTTCACTGAAGATACGTATATGTGGCTGGCTTGTGTCGTGTTGTTGGTTGATGTGATATACATGATGTTAAGCTATGGTGTATAATGATGTTGCAATGCTGGTTATATTAGGGGAGATTAAAATGGAATTATGATAAGTACCTCTTGCCTGAAAGGGATACTAAAGAACACTGTGGCCAAGGTAGTCTACAGTATATCGTATCAATTGCCTTCATTTGGGGTCGTTGCTACAAGGATTTGCTTGTTAATTACGTGGGTAAAACCTTCGCATGCATGGGAGTCACTGTGCCAACAACACAGTTTTCTTCACATTGTTGCTATTATGTGAATAATTAAGGTTTTCTAAGATTTTTCTCCTATGATAACGACACAGTTTGCTCGAGACTGTGCCGGCTTTTCCAGCAGCAGAGATTTGACTGAGACTTCCCATTTTAAGAAGAACGCTGTTAGCTTGAGACAATCCCTAACTTTGCTTGACTTACTAAATTTCTTTGTCTGCAAACGAGACAGTCTTTTGCACCGTCTTATGTATCGTTTACGGCTGCAGGTTAGAGTGTGGAAGCACATTACTCCAGTGTCACCTTTACCACGAGACAGAGGACCGTTTTCTCCGCTTGATCTTGCCATAGTATTACTATCGTAGCTGGGAATTTATCTCGATGGTGTCGTGATGGTGTTACTCATATTTTTGTGTGATATAACAAAAGTTTCATATGTGTATATATATATATATATATATATATATATATATATATATATATATATATATATATATATATATATATATATATAAAGAGAGAGAGAGAGAGAGAGAGAGAGAGAGAGAGAGAGAGAGAGAGAGAGAGAGAGAGAGAGAGAGAGAGAGAGAGAGAGAGAGGAGAAAAACTTCTACCGCCGTGTTCCCTGAGTGTCGGAGAAAGCGACTGAAGGAGGCGGTAGCTGGGGTCTGGAAAACCCCCTTTCTTGTATTTCATTTTCTGAAAGATGGAACATATGAAGGAGTGGGGAGTGCTCATCCTCCTCAAAGACTCAAATTGGGATGTCTGAATGTGTGTGGATGTAACCAAGATGAGAAGAAAGGAGAGATGGGTAGTGTGCTTGAGGAAAGGAACCTGTATAGTTTAGCTCTAAGTGAAGCAAAACTCAAGGGTGAATGGGAAGAGTGGTTCGCAACTGTCTCAGTAGTAAAGTTCGGTGTTGGTGAAAGGACAAGATATAAGGAAGGAGTAGTTCTACTCCTGAAGCAGGAGTTGTGTGAGTGTATGAGACTGTAAGGAAGTGAATTTTAGACTGATGTGCGTGAAAACGAAAGTAGATGGCGAGAGATGGGTGATTATTTGTTCTTTTGCACGTGGTCATAAGAAGAAAGATCTTGAGTAGCAAGTGTTTTGGGAACAACCAAGTGAAGTGTTAGCAGTTTTTGTGTAAGTGACCGGGTATAAGTATGGATGATTTGAATGCAAAGATAAGTAATGTGGCAGTTGATGGCATAATAAAGGGGCATGGGGTATTCAGTATAATGAATGGAAATGTGTGTAATGAACGTGTCCAATAGGAAAGTAATGGTGCATAGGAATACCTGATTGGAAAGAGGGATGTACACAAGTATACGTATGTGAATCGGAGATACTTTTAGATGTTAATGTGGTGAGAAGGCAGCTGTTGGGATATCTAATCACTGTCTTGTGGAGCTAGGAAGAAGATTCGTAGATTTCGGAAAAGAGGAAACAATGTCAGTGATAAGAGAGTAGTGAGAGCAAGTGAACTTGGAAAAGAAACTTGTGTGAAGAGATGCAAGAGAGATTGAGTATAGAATAGCAGAAGGCGAGTGCAAATGAAGCATTTGGAGTTGGTGAGTAATGGGAGGTATTTAGGGAAGCAGTCCTGGCATGTGCGAGATATGTATGTGGCATGCGAAAGATGGGAGGTGAGCAGATTAGAAAGGGTGGTGAGAGGTGGGATGATGAAACAAGGTTGCTGATGAAAGAGAAAGAGAGGCATCTGGGCGATATGAGCTTCAGAGAAAGTGTAGGGGTTGAAAAAGAGAGCAAATGAGAGTTGGGAAGAGGAAGTGATGTACATCCCACATCATCCACATTTCTGACCACTGCGACCGCTCTCCTAATATTCTGGATCTGTTTTTCATCTCTAATACCTTCCCTACTTTGTTCATTTGATCACACTTGCATAAATGTATCTATCTTAACGGCACCTTACCCTCCAGCAGCCACTTCTAAGCGTAAATACTGGCACCCTAAGAAAGCTGACAGGAATAACTTACGAAACTCATTTTCCTTGGGTGAATTACAGTCTTTTATGTGGTTATGCTTCTGTCTTCACTAAACACATAGCAAAGGTTATGGTTGCGGGAATGGAAGAATTTTTCCCCTCTTCCTCCATGACGCCTTCTTCATCCAAACCACAGTTCAATCGTTCCTAGTTATGAGGCCACTTAGAGAAGAGATCAGGCATATCGGGCTCATAAAAAAACTGTCGTTCCTCCGACTTCCGTGCGGCATCTATCACTGCCCGTAATGGCAGCCAGCACGTTATCCGGGAGGCAAAGCGTTCCTTTATTCAAAGAAAGTGCGATAACCTTTCCAAGACTGCATTAATCAGGCATATCTTCTATAAAGCAACACAGCATCTTAAACAGACTCTTATCACCAACGGCAACAAGAACTCCGACTTCGACAAACAACTTAAAGACTTCATATAAAACAAACTCAGTGGCAAAATTAACAAGCAACACAACAACAAACAAAATGTTTTACTACAACCACAGATGTCAACACCGTACAAGACAGCTGAACGTGTACTAGGAGACGTCGTCTCCAGAAACATCAACCACAAGACACAAATCAAGCTAGTCGTCTGCTAAACAAAAGGTAACCTCATCATGATCAACCAGCTGCACATAAACAAAACACATTACAAGAATCCGACGCAGTTTTATGAACTCAAATGTCAACAAGGAGACTGTGAGCTCCTTACTAACCTAACCTACGTGGGAAGCACAACCTGAGTACCTAACCTACGTGGGAAGCACAACCTGAGTACCTAACCTACGTGGGAAGCACAACCTGAGTACCTAACCTACGTGGGAAGCACAACCTGAGTACCTAACCTACGTGGGAAGCACAACCTGAGTACCTAACCTACGTGGGAAGCACAACCTGAGTACCTAACCTACGTGGGAAGCACAGTCTGAGTACCTAACCTACGTGGGAAGCACAACCTGAGTACCTAACCTACGTGGGAAGCACAACCTGAGTACCTAACCTACGTGGGAAGCACAACCTGAGTACTATCCAGAAGACTCACCCTACACCTACACCTACAAGAAGGCTCCATCAAACTACATGTCACCAAGGAACACCCACATATCCCTCACATGAGAGACGATTGTTAGATTTACAAAGTTACTACGTCGTAAAGAAGAAACAAGACGCCTACACATCGCCGAAACACTAATTATCATGTAATAACAACCACCACTTAACCATAACACGGGCCAAGGCAGACTACTCCAGCTACACGCCCCAGCATCGCGTTACAACCAATTATCGTGCAGCGTTACGTGCACATCCGCCTATCGGTATTACCCAGCCTCACCCAGCCACCCGCAGTCATTCCCAGCTGCTCCACCGGCCTCTCCACACACGCCTGATGATGATTTGAGAGATTCAAATCGAGGCGATGAGACAATCCTAGAAGGTATCCTACATAAACTCCCCACGCATATCAAAGGAGATATTAGGCGACTTGAAAAATTCAGAAAATAATCTAATAAAAAATGCAATTTTCTTATCATTTTATCAATATATATATATATATATATATATATATATATATATATATATATATATATATATATATATATATATATATATATATATATATATATATATCTTTAATCAGATATTTTTCGAGCGAAAGTTAGTGTTCCGCAAAGCACTATACGTTTGTCAAGACAGCTCTTGGTTCTGATTTTCTTCTATTCAGAATTCATTCTAATTCGCCCGATCATCACTATTTATTTTTATGACAGGACGTTATCCCAGGCGGCTTGTATAAGTTGCCCTTGTGAATGGCAGATCCAATTTGCATACATGTGTCTAGAACGATCCGTTTCTCATGGAAAGAGAGAGAGAGAGAGAGAGAGAGAGAGAGAGAGAGAGAGAGAGAGAGAGAGAGAGAGAGAGAGAGAGAGAGAGAGAGAGAGAGAGAGAGAGAGCTATGTACACTTCTCATGGCTTTAAAAATTTGTGCATTTCCATAAATCACTTTTTTCTGGGGTGAGGACACCGGTCGACTGTTATCATGACAGCGAGTTAGGAAACAAAATATTGAACCCTAAGTTGTACTACACTGAAGATCACACCGGATCCTCTCGCTTGTTATTGCACCTCCTCTTTTCCGTGCACATTTTGCAGGAAGGAAAAAGGAATGAAACAAATGAAATGAATGAAAATTATTAAATCATATGTAAGGTGCAGGTATTTGTGTGTGTGTGTGTGTGTGTGTGTGTGTGTGTGTGTGTGTGTGTGTGTGTGTAATATTTTCTTGTCTGGGTAAACCTTGTATTTTTTCGTGCCGTCTTTTTGTAAACCATGTTGATTCTAGCGTTGTCTTTGGGTAAACCATGTTAGTTCTATTATCCCTGTTGGTAAACCATGTTAATTCTGGTATTCGCTGTTGATGAGCCATGTTAGTTCTGGTATTCGCTGTTGATATGCCATGTTAGTTCTGGTATTCGCTGTTGATATGCCATGTTAGTTCTGGTATTCAATGTTGATATGCCATGTTAGTTCTGGTATTCACTGCTCGTGGCACCAAATGTCTCTAATGATCACTGTTTCAGCCAAGTTGGTTTTGCTGGTGACTCGCGAAACTGTACTGGTTTTAGCGTTCACTGTTTGTGAAATAGAATATTTTCCCGTTTACGGTTGGTAATCCATGGGTTTTCTGTGGTCTTTCTTAGTAAACCATGTTGGGTTTTGTAGTTTCTCTTGGTAAACCATATTAGTTTTGTAGTCTTTCTAGGTAAACCATGTTACTTTTAGCATGCACGGTTTCTGAAATAAATCTAATTTCACATTTACTGCTTATGAACCAAGTTAGTTTTAGTAATCACTGCAGGTAAATCATGTTAGTACTACGTTCAGTGTTGGCAGAAATGTTGGACGTAACATTCACTGCTGGTTGAAGAAACTTTGAAACCTCGTGTTGGAATGACATAATTAGATTCTATTTTTTTTTTTCATCGAAGCGTTTATTAGCTGAGCTCCCCTGCCAAATATGAGTTCTAGCGTTTAGTATGATATAAACGAGTTAGCTTTAGCGTTCTCTCTTGTGAAGCTCGTTAGGTATATGTTGGAAACACGTTGGTTCCAAACTTTGCTCGTGACGTTATATATACTTTTGTTGGCGACGCATTTGCTTGAGAAGTTGACATACCTCTGTGTTGACGTGAGTGTCACTCTTTGATCAACGAGGTGGGTAACGAGTAACCTTCTCGTTATACAAAATCATATTAACATTACGTTAAACTAGTAATTTATGTAAAAAAAAAAGATGTTAATCATTCCTCTTTCATAGATTAATGGTGACGAATCTTTCTTTTTCCTTACGTTCTTGACAATAGCAACAGGATTTAAATGTATTATTTTCATTTAAAGGACGACACTATGCGTTTTGACGCGGTTGGAAGGAAAGGTCATGAGCCATTTAAAATGAGTCATAAGCTCGAAAATCGAGTGAAAGGTCAATGAAAAAGCCAGACTTTATTAAATGATATATAATCTTAAAACTTCTGTATGGTGACATTGTACATATCATCCAGTGGTATAACGCTTACATGCAATGACACTTACACACAGTCGAAGTGAAACGTACAGAGAGAAGGTCAGGAGGTGAGCGTGGCAAAGGTACCAACCTCCCAACCCTGGCGGAGGGGAGACGACGGGGCGTTAGGTCACCTCGACCCACACGGACCCCACTATTCTGTAGAAGGTCCCCACCAGGAGGACAGCCAGAGTACCAGTCACTCCCCAGCTGCTGCTGCTGTTGCTGCTGCTGCTGCTGTTGCTGCTGCTGCTGCTGGTGTTTCTGCTGTCGCTGCTGCTACTGCTGCTGCCGCTGCCGCTGGAGGAACTGTTGGTGTGTACCGCTGCCGGGTGTTCGCCTGTAGCAGAGGGAATGTCACAGTGTCCAGAATTAGTTCGACGATTGAGAAATGGTGGCTACAACATGGTAGCCACAGCGTCTAAAACGAGATAGAAATGACCATTTGTCAATTATATATTAACATTAAGACAAAATTGATGGAGCGAAGAGAGGAGAAGAGTTGATGATTTCAAGAAATTACTCTTAAAATGAAAGAGCCCTTTAGTCATGGATGGGGCCATATGGACCAGTTACTAAACAAACCAAAAGAACCACCTCAGAAATCAGAGCCGCGGGATAAGTCGGGGTAGAAGGTAATGGTAAGCTGCCGGAGAAACAATAAGCGTCTCTATCAACAAATCCCTTGAGGGGAGGAAGATGGTATAGACATTCTCGAGAAATTAGAATATCCAAGTAAAGTTCTTACTGGGTAGGAGATAAAGTGAATTGAAAAGTGTTGAAATTAAGAAAGACAGAAAATAGTATACAAATTATATTCATAAGAGCAAGATATAAGAAACTGGATAATATATTTGCCTCTGAATATTTCCCCCAGAACTGATCATCATACAGGACTAAAAAGGCAATAGAAATCTAGCTGTGCGTCCTGATCACTGAAACAAGGGTTCATCATCGACTGAAGTATGAGTGAGTTACTATTAGGACGTCGAGTGAAGGTGTATATTAGCTCCAGAAAGCAACCCTTCCGTCATCAAAGGTCACGAAGGGGTTACGCATCAAAGAGGCAGACATTTTTCACGTCCAATATTGGATACAAATATCAAAAGCTCAATATGTACCCACTCTCCAGAGCGGGAATAGGCTTCATGTGCAAGTGATGTGCCTCTGATATGACCCCAATTTTTACCTTGATTCAAAATTACGTAAGTACGAGGAGAGAGAGAGAGAGAGAGAGAGAGAGAGAGAGAGTCACCTGGTGCTGGGATGTGTCGGGAGTGAGGCAATGTGCTATTCTTGTGCATGGCTGCTGGCTCCTCACCTGGGGGATAGAGAGGAGTTAGCAACACAGGAACTGACCACTAGAGGCAGCACTATCTCGTGAGTCAGTAACACAGGAACTGACCACTAGAGGCAGCACTATCTCGTGAGTCAGTAACACAGGAACTGACCACTAGGGCAGCACTGTGATAGAAGACACATACAACAAACTGCAGTATATAATTCACGTGGATGTCTGGAAATGTTACGTTACTCATTGACACATAATCATAAAACACTAAATTAATTGTTTCACACATTCCGGTTTATATGTTATAATATAACCCTAAATAGATAGTTTCATGTATCCTTTTATATATTATGATAAAACACTAGATGAATAAGCAAATAGTTTCATGTATCCTGATATCATATTATAATAAAACACTAAAAAAATGAATAGATACTTTCATGTATCCTGTTTACATTTTATGATAAAACACTATATAGACAAGTAAATAGTTTCAAGTACTCTGGTTTACATATTATATCCTGCCACATCACATAGTGAATCTGGGAGGTTTTATGCTCTCCATCACACTCCCTGTGCCTGTCTGTCTGTGTGTTCGTCTAGCAACATACGACCGACTGCTATATTAACAAATGTTCATACTTAACACCAGATACACCATATGAGGATGACGACCGGAATAAATTTCGGGTCACGTACTTGCATGAATTTGCATATTGATTATAAAAAACTATAATTCAGGGACGCATGATAATATGAAGTTACCATATATAACATAGTTGTATTAGGCAAAGAAAAATAACGTGGTATAAATATTTTGTGCATTAATGAGAGATTTTTTGTGAATATACAATAAAGCAATAGTTACACCACTTGCATATATATATATATATATATATATATATATATATATATATATATATATATATATATATATATACATATGTTCCTATGAGTCCACGGGGAAAATGAAACACGAAAAGTTCCCAAGTGCACTTTCGTGTAATAATCACATCATCAGGGGAGACACAAGAGAGAAATATAACACTCAGTTGATATACATCGAAGAGACGAAGCTAGGACGCCATTTGGTAAACATGTGATTGTCCAAAACATGTTTTGGACAATCACATGTTTACCAAATGGCGTCCTAGCTTCGTCTCTTCGATGTATATTAGCTGACTGTTATATTTCTCTACCTCTGACACGTAGATCCTTTTAGTCATTCTTTCTTCACTCATCCTCTCCATTTGTCTGAATCATGCCAGCACACCCTGGTAAGCTTTGTCAGTCACAATGCACTTGCACTGTGCTACCACACCTCGCTCTAACACTACCATTTCTTACACGAATAACCCTCCTCACGCCACGTATTGTCCTCAGGCGTTTTCTTTCAAACACATCCTCCCTCTTCCGCCCTTTTGCATTTATAGCAGAAGACTTGCATCCGTACAGTTCCGTCAGGAATACTTTACTTTCAACGATACTCATCTTTGCCCTAACTCATACTGATCTCTCATTCCACACACAACCCGACGTATTCAGGACAGTCTGTACCACTCTTTGACGCACTTCATCCGCCTTGGCTCCATCTACCGCTATGTCTAAGACAAAGTACCTAAAGCTCTCTACTTCCTCTGTGTCTCCCCCTTCATATTCACATACTCTCCCAGATTGAAAAATCAGCTTCTGTTATTTCTCTCTCGAGTCTACCACCGGAACTATGTCATCAGTAAGCAGCAGCTGACTCGCCTCTCGGGCTGTAAACCCGCACTTCTCTACACTATTCTTGTATCTACCTTCCTTACCGTCCCGTCCATGACAAATTAAACAGCCACTGTGACTTACCACATCCTTCACGCAGACCCACCTTCATCAGGAACAACTCATCATCCTCCATTCCTACTCGCATACACGCCTTACTCCCACGGTAAAAACTCCTCACTGCTTCTAGTAGTCTTCCTCCCATGCTGATATGTTTGTAACTATATTCTAAGGGCTCTATAAGAGCCCTATCATAAGACTCATCCAGGTCTATTAATGCCGCATTCATACCTTTCTTTCCCTAAGTATTTTTTCTGCACAAATTCTTCAGAGCAAACGCTTGGTCCACACATCCCCTACAATTCCTAAAGACATTTCCCCTCCTTAGCTTGAGGATCTGTGAATGCCATCACCTTCCCATTCACCATTCTTCGATACAACTTACCAGGCTTACTCAGCCAACTTACATAACTGCAAGTCGAGTATTCATTTGTGTTCCCTTTTTCTTACATTAGGGTCCTATTCATGTATTCTTTCACTCCTCAAGCACCTTATCCAGGACCATGTAAGAAGCACCTTATCCAGGACCATATGAGATGAAATACTTTCAACCATTTCCTTAAAGTTCACTGATACTGTCATCTCATCTCTCATTCGTCCTCTTTTCAAGCTCTGGTACCTTGCTTTTGACCTTCTGCCGCTTTCTTTGGTGCAATCCCCAATCACTCGTACTCCTTCCCATCACATACTTTTCATATACCTATTTTTTTTTTTTCATTAGCAGTTCATCTTTTTCATATGGGAACATCCACCTTTCCCATACCACATTTGTCACCCATACATGTAAGCGGTACTTTTCTATATGCTTTCCACTTCTTTTCCAATTCCGTCTCTTTGATACTCTCGCTCGTGCCCCCACCCTCCTTTATTTTTAATCTAATCCATCTCGGTATCTCTGCACACAGGCTTCTTGTCCAATAATGCTCACTTTCACTTTTTGTCCACACGTCTTTTTTCCCAGTAAAAGCTCCCACATTTTCCTCAACCAGGAAATGATTGGACATCCCACCCTCTCTCCCTCCCTCAGCACCTTCACATCCAACTGTCTCTCCTGGAAACACCTGTTAGTTGACACAAAATCCAATAATTCCTGTTCATCATCAGCCCCACTCACTCTCGTACTACTATGACACCACTTTTTTAAAACCATGTACTCCCAGTAACTTCTCGTTCATTTTCAGCACACTGTGTGACGAGGTGTTCCCTATTTTCAATACAGCAGGTTCTTCACGCCCCAAGTTACACCCTCATCAACCTTACCAGGTGCATGAGGGCTGCCCGTCACCCACCCCTCGCACTCCGTTGTCATCCTCGCCAGCATCAATCTTGAACCCATTTTCTTTCATCCTCTAACCCATCAAGGACGATTCTCGTATTACAAACGGGAATCATTTTCCCATCCGCGTTTGAAGGCTGGCTTGTTAATCATTCGGGCTTCAGGCCTATCATCTGCAGGGGTCATTAAGGCCGTCAGCGAAAGGTAATAACCACCAAATGAACAATCTCGAACACCTAAAGATTCTAAGAACTGTATACACTCCCACTGCATATATGGTCCTTGTTGGAAGGCTCACATGTTTCCCTTCTTAAGTAGAGGCACGTATAGGTACCAAATGTCACCAACCAATATCAACCAGGGCACAGAAATATCAACGAGGCTCTTTTACCGAAAGATACCTAGGCAGGAGGCTGCTATGCGCCTCCCTCACAGGCTACTATCATTCTCACCCGTATCAGCAGACCAAGAACAGTGATTCTGATGATACTTACCAGAGGAAGACCCAGTATCCAAGAGATGGGGCCCCATGAGTGTAAAACTCCCTCCCCGTACAGTACAAATAGGTAATTAGAAGGACTTACGTTAGGGAGATAATCACGCGCTGGGGTCGTTGCGTACACACTAGGATTAAATGGCGGTGGCGAGCCAAGATTTAAAGGCCGTAGCGGAGCTGCAAGGGTTCATATTTCTGCGTGGTAGTGTGTTTAAAATGCCCGACGTTGTTTTAATAGCCTACGAGACTCGTTTCTCTTTCCAGTGTTTCATACATTGCTCTAAATCCGCCAGGTTTTTCTTTTTAACGTTTCATACATTTGCTCTAAACCCGCCGTCTGTGGGGACTGATATGTAGCAAACCGCCTATATCGAGTGGTTTTAACACAGTCTGAAGCTCCTCCTTCAGCAGAAGTACCACTCCCGTCCTTCCTACTTATCCACTTATCCTGACCTCAGAGTTTACCCCTCAAGCACTCCTAGAGCCACACTATCCACTTTCTCTTCACCTAGGTGTCACTCAGAGCCATGACATCCGGGCTCACCTCATCAAAGATAGTACCTATCTCGCCCTCCTCATCCTGGATGTACCCCATGTTTTACCTCCTGAACACTCCTCAAACAACCCTATCCATTTGCTCTTCAGCTCATCCCTCAGAGCCGTCTATCCACCCCTCAGAGCCTTGGTGTCATCCACTCCCATTCAGACAATCTCACCTGAGCCCTCGGGCAGAAATCCTCTCTTGTCTCTTTCTTCTGTTCTTGATCTCACAAGGAGGGAAAGTTTTCCAGCCTCCTGCTCCGGCCCTTGATCAATCGCCTTTAATGACATGCAGATCACTGGGGTAGTTTTCTTACTTCCTAATTCCAAGGGATAAAGAAAATTTATGATTTAGGATGAAGACCGGCGTGATTTACGTGTCGTCAAGTGCAATGTGAGGGATGGAGGGAAAATTTGGGTTTGTAGATCGAGTCCCACCAACTCTCGTGTATCACGGAGAGGAAAGAGAGACAGCAGCCCGGGCCAGGGAGGGAAAACATGACAGCGACTGCTGAGCTGGCTCACTTCACCGCTGTCACTACTTCTGCCAACCCCCAGGCGATAGTATCTCCCTGGTTGGTGCTAACCTACCAAACTACATGGACAAAACATGTCCCAGTCATTTACCTCTCAGGCGAAAGGAAAAGAAAGAGGAAATTAATCAGAGCTCCTCAGGTGTTTGCAGAAAGGTACAGAGAATATAAAAAGGGGAGAGAATGGAAGAAGGAAGAGAGTTTTACTGTTTCGCTATACGAGGAAGTGAGGAAGTATCACAACGTTCCATTCTCGTTCGGCTGGCTTTCATACAGAAACTATGGGAAGCAGCAACTAGATCTGAGTCAGGAGTTCATGTCTTGGTAGGAGGGCCACTTACAGACAGCTCACAAGAATAGTTGCCAAACTAATACCTGGAGAATAGGGAGAGAACAGCAACATCGCGGTAGAGAAGGATGCTTGAAGAGAAGTGATGCCAAGAGAATCAATGAAAGGGAAGGCCTTCGCTTCCACTCTGGCTAATAGAAAGTTGGAGGAACTGTGCTCCATATTTGAGCGAATAAAGATCTGGACGACAGACATGATAATATTAGCAGCAGGTAAGAGCATAAGAGCATTATATTAGGTGCCAATCCCACCCAAACACTTATAGCAGGTCATTGTACCTAACCTGCTATTGCCAATCTTTCTCTACATTTTTCTGCTAACGTTTAATGTATCTAATCTTTTGTCACTTTTCCGAAGAGGGTTCTAAGGTTTGGGCCAAAATGTAGAGCTCCAGAATTATTATCATTTCTCTAGTGTGGGTTTTGTTTTCATATCAGGATACCTATCTATTTATCTATCTATCTATCTATCTATCTATCTATATATATATATATATATATATATATATATATATATATATATATATATATATATATATATATATATATATATATATATTTTTTTTTTTTTTTTTTTTTTTTTTTTTTATACTTTGTCGCTGTCTCCCGCGTTTGCGAGGTAGCGCAAGGAAACAGACGAAAGAAATGGCCCAACCCCCCCCCATACACATGTACATACACACGTCCAGACACGCAAATATACATACCTACACAGCTTTCCATGGTTTACCCCAGACGCTTCACATGCCTTGCTTCAATCCACTGACAGCACGTCAACCCCTGTATACCACATGACTCCAATTCACTCTATTTCTTGCCCTCCTTTCACCCTCCTGCATGTTCAGGCCCCGATCACACAAAATCTTTTTCACTCCATCTTTCCACCTCCAATTTGGTCTCCCTCTTCTCCTCGTTCCCTCCACCTCCGACACATATATCCTCTTGGTCAATCTCTCCTCACTCATTCTCTCCATGTGCCCAAACCATTTCAAAACACCCTCTTCTGCTCTCTCGACCACGCTCTTTTTATTTCCACACATCTCTCTTACCCTTACGTTACTTACTCGATCAAACCACCTCACACCACACATTGTCCTCAAACATCTCATTTCCAGCACATCCATCCTCCTGCGCACATCTCTATCCATAGCCCACGCCTCGCAACCATACAGCATTGTTGGAACCACTATTCCCTCAAACATACCCATTTTTGATTTCCGAGATAATGTTCTCGACTTCCACACATTTTTCAAGGCTCCCAAAATTTTCGCCCCCTCCCCCACCCTATGATCCACTTCCGCTTCCATGGTTCCATCCGCTGACAGATCCACTCCCAGATATCTAAAACACTTCACTTCCTCCAGTTTTTCTCCATTCAAACTCACCTCCCAATTGACTTGACCCTCACCCCTACTGTACCTAATAACCTTGCTCTTATTCACATTTACTCTCAACTTTCTTCTTCCACACACTTTACCAAACTCAGTCACCAGCTTCTGCAGTTTCTCACATGAATCAGCCACCAGCGCTGTATCATCAGCGAACAACAATTGACTCACTTCCCAAGCTCTCTCATCCCCAACAGACTTCATACTTGCCCCTCTTTCCAGGACTCTTGCATTTACCTCCTTTACAACCCCATCCATAAACAAATTAAACAACCATGGAGACATCACACACCCCTGCCGCAAACCTACATTCACTGAGAACCAATCACTTTCCTCTCTTCCTACACGTACACATGCCTTACATCCTCGATAAAAACTTTTCACTGCTTCTAACAACTTGCCTCCCACACCATATATTCTTAATACCTTCCACAGAGCATCTCTATCAACTCTATCATATGCCTTCTCCAGATCCATAAATGCTACATACAAATCCATTTGCTTTTCTAAGTATTTCTCACATACATTCTTCAAAGCAAACACCTGATCCACACATCCTCTACCACTTCTGAAACCGCACTGCTCTTCCCCAATCTGATGCTCTGTACATGCCTTCACCCTCTCAATCAATACCCTCCCATATAATTTACCAGGAATACTCAACAAACTTATACCTCTGTAATTTGAGCACTCACTCTTATCCCCTTTGCCTTTGTACAATGGCACTATGCACGCATTCCGCCAATCCTCAGGCACCTCACCATGAGTCATACATACATTAAATAACCTTACCAACCAGTCAACAATACAGTCACCCCCTTTCTTAATAAATTCCACTGCAATACCATCCAAACCTGCTGCCTTGCCGGCTTTCATCTTCCGCAAAGCTTTTACTACCTCTTCTCTGTTTATCAAATCATTTTCCCTAACCCTCTCACTTTGCACACCACCTCGACCAAAACACCCTATATCTGCCACTCTGTCATCAGACACATTCAACAAACCTTCAAAATACTCATTCCATCTCCTTCTCACATCACCGCTACTTGTTATCACCTCCCCATTTACGCCCTTCACTGAAGTTCCCATTTGCTCCCTTGTCTTACGCACCCTATTTACCTCCTTCCAGAACATCTTTTTATTCTCCCTAAAATTTACTGATAGTCTCTCACCCCAACTCTCATTTGCCCTTTTTTTCACCTCTTGCACCTTTCTCTTGACCTCCTGTCTCTTTCTTTTATACTTCTCCCACTCAATTGCATTTTTTCCCTGCAAAAATCGTCCAAATGCCTC
Source organism: Panulirus ornatus (assembly GCF_036320965.1). Taxonomy (NCBI): domain Eukaryota; kingdom Metazoa; phylum Arthropoda; class Malacostraca; order Decapoda; family Palinuridae; genus Panulirus; species Panulirus ornatus. The sequence goes on from NC_092234.1 coordinate 67,356,796, forward strand.
TCTCTTCTCTTTCACTAATACTCTTACTTCTTCATCCCACCACTCACTACCCTTTCTAAACAGCCCACCTCCCACTCTTCTCATGCCACAAGCATCTTTTGCGCAATCCATCACTGATTCCCTAAATACATCCCATTCCTTCCCGACTCCCCTTACTTCCATTGTTCTCACCTTTTTCCATTCTGTACACAGTCTCTCCTGGTACTTCCCCACACAGGTCTCCTTCCCAAGCTCACTTACTCTCACCACCTTCTTCACCCCAACATTCACTCCTCTTTTCTGAAAACCCATACTAATCTTCACCTTAGCCTCCACAAGATAATGATCAGACATCCCTCCAGTTGCACCTCTCAGCACATTAACATCCAAAAGTCTCTCTTTCGCACGCCTGTCAATTAACACGTAATCCAATAACGCTCTCTGGCCATCTCTCCTACTTACATAAGTATACTTATGTATATCTCGCTTTTTAAACCAGGTATTCCCAATCATCAGTCCTTTTTCAGCACATAAATCTACAAGCTCTTCACCATTTCCATTTACAACACTGAACACCCCATGCATACCAATTATTCCCTCAACTGCCACATTACTCACCTTTGCATTCAAATCACCCATCACTATAACCCGGTCTCGTGCATCAAAACCGCTAACACACTCATTTAGCTGCTCCCAAAACACTTGCCTCTCATGATCTTTCTTCTCATGCCCAGGTGCATATGCACCAATAATCACCCACCTCTCTCCATCAACTTTCAATTTTACCCATATTAATCGAGAATTTACTTTCTTACATTCTATCACATACTCCCACAACTCCTGTTTCAGGAGTATTGCTACTCCTTCCCTTGCTCTTGTCCTCTCACTAACCCCTGACTTCACTCCCCAGACATTTCCAAACCACTCTTCCCCTTTACCCTTGAGCTTCGTTTCACTCAGAGCCAAAACATCCAGGTTCCTTTCCTCAAACATACTACCTATCTCTCCTTTTTTCACATCTTGGTTACATCCACACACATTTAGGCACCCCACTCTGAGCCTTCGAGGAGGATGATCACTCCCCGCGTGACTCCTTCCTCTGTTTCCCATTTTAGAAAGTTAATACAAGGAGGGGAGGATTTCCGGCCCCCCGCTCCCGTCCCCCCCAGTCGCCTTCCACGACACGCGAGGAACACGCGGGAAGCACTCTTTCACCCCTATCCCCAGGGATAATATACATATATATATACATACACACACACACACACACACACACATATGCACATACACACACACACACACACATACATATATATACATATGAAAAATGTAAGAACAATTTAGAAACAAACTTTTAGCTTGAAATGAATGAAAAAAAAAAAAATGAATGTCACATAATGGTTCAACCTCTGGCTATGGAAAAGGAGATGTACAATTTATTCACACAAACGTCAATAGCAGTTCTCATCAATTTCACCATATATATATATATATATATATAGATAAATAGATAGGTCTTAGGAATAAAGTCAGTTGGTGGGAGGACAAGATTACAGGAAGTGGTAGCACTACTCCTGAAGCAGGAGTTGTGGGAGTATGTGATACAGTGTAAGAAAGTAAACTCTAGATTGATTTTGGTAAAACAGAAAGTGGATGGAAAGAGATGGGTGATTATTGGTGCCTATGCACCTGGTCAGGAGAAGAAAGATCATGAGAGGCAAGTGTTTTGGAGCAGTTTTGATGCACGAGACAAGGTTATAGTGATGGGTGATTTGAATGCAAAGGTGAGAAATGTGGCATTTGAGGGTATGATTGGTGTACATGGGTTGTTCAATGTTGTAAATGGAAATAGTTAAAAGCTTGTAGAATTATGTGCTGAAAAAGGACTGGTGATTGGGAATACCTAGTTTAAGAAGAGATATACATAAGTATACGTATGTAAGTAGGCGAGATGGCTAGAGAGCATTATCGAATTACGTGTTAATTGACAGGCGTGGGAAAGAGAGAATTTTGGATGTTAATGTTAATGTAAACATGCGATTGTCCAAGACAGCCAACGAGCGTATCATAAACGTATTATGCGGACAAGAAGGTGTATTGTTTGCAAATTTTATCGGCAATAAAGTTATCCAAGTAGTATAGACCATCACTAATATCAAGATTATAATTCTTTATGTATTCAGTGATTGGAGATTCAATGATGTTTCTCGTGGTAATGATTTCTTTGCTAAATTAAGGTATTTATCAATGAAATCATTTTACAGAGTTGAGCCCAAACCTCCCATTGACACCAAGAATCTTTTAGTTCTCCCTTTTGATAATAATCTAACTTTACTTCCTATGTTGCTTAAATCCTACAATGTAAATGTTGCCTTCAGCAACAATAATACTATAGAGAATATCTCAATGAGCAATTCACCAGATGATTTTCCTGGATGCATCTATGCATTGCCATGTAGAAATCGTTATAAGTTTTATGTTGGGCAGACTGGTAAGGATCTTTCTGTTAGACTTAAGCAACATAAATATAGTATAAGAACGTGACAAGAATCAAATGCCTTGTTTAATCACGTTAAAAACTATGATCATTGTATTGACTGGAGTAATGCCATCTCAGTTATCAACTCTGACTCTATTACCACGAGAAATATCATTGAATCTCATATTTTTCAATACACAAAGAATCATAATCTTAATATTGGTGATGGTCTATACAAATTGGATAACTTTATTGTTGATAAAATCTGTAAACAATTCACCTTCTTGTCCACATGTCTGTCTTGGACAATCGCTTGTTAACCAAATGGCGTCCTAACTACGTCTCTTCGTTGTATATCAACTGATAGTTATATTTTACTCTTGTGTCTCCCCTGATGATGTGTTTATTACACGAAAGTGCACTTGGGAACTTATCGTGTTTCATTTTCCCCGTGGACTCATAGGAATATACTTGATCACGCGCAAAATTGTGATCTTTTCCAATATATATATATATATATATATATATATATATATATATATATATATATATATACGAACAAAGTGCATATGAACTCGCAACTTCATAGAACATACAGGTTTGCATGATCTATGAAAGTGCGCGTTCATATGCACTTTCTTCGTATTCATATACCTCAGCGTTGTACAGTTATGTCCGGTGAAATGCTATCTGCTGGCTATGTGAGCCTGTTGGAAAATGACCGGTGTAGAGCCCGTTGCTCACCGACGTGAGACGAAGGGTATTCGAATACATAGTATTTAAATGGTCATTTCCTATTAAGAAGCGAGCATAGCCTAGCGGTAGCGCTCCCGCCTGTTGCACAGGGGTCACGGGTTCGATCCTGACTGTTGGAGAAATTGTATGATATATATATATACATATATATATATGTATATTGTTTTATTTCATTCTATTCCATTATACATAATCGCTGTTTCCCGCGTCAACGAGATAGCGCCAGGAAACAGAAGAAGAATGACCCATCCACGCATATACACATATATGTACATAACGTTCACATACGCACATATACATACATCTTCATACGTATACGGGGACATTACATCCATACACATGCAAATATTCATACTGGCTTGCCTTCATCCATTTCTATCGCTACCCCGCCCCATCGCTATCCACTTGCTCCAGCGAAGTAGCGCCAGGAATACAGACAAAAAGGCCCTATTCGTTCACACCCAGTCTCTAGCTGTCATGTGTAATGCACCGAAACCACAGCTCTCTATCCACATCCAGGCCCCACAGACACTTCCATGGTTTACCCCAGACGCACCACATGGCTTGGTTCAGTTCACTGACATCAAGTAGACCCAAGTATACCACATCGTTCCACTTCACTCTATCTCGTGCACGCCTTTAACCCTCCTGTATGTTCAGTCCCTGATACCTCAAAATCTTTATCACACCATCCTTCCACCTCCAATTTTGTCTCCCACTTCTTGTTCTCACCATTTCTGACACATATATCCTGTTTGTCAACCTTTCCTCACTCATTCTCTCCATACGTCCATATCATTTCAACAGGCCCTCTTCTGCTTTCTCAATCACACTCTTTTTATTTTCACACATCTATCTTACCCTTTCATTATTTACTTGATCAAACCATCTCACAACACATATTGTCCTCAAACATTTCATTTCCAACACATCCATCCTCCTTCGCACAGCCTTACCTATAGCCCATGCCTTGGATCCATATGATGTTGTTGGGATTAATCTTCCATTAAGCATACCTGTTTTTTGCCCTCCAAGACATATCTATCTTTCCACACACTCTCCTGTACTCCCAGAACTTTCTTCCTCTCCCCCATCCTATGACTCACATCCGCTTCCATAGTTCCATTCGCTGATAGTCCACTCCCAGATACCTAAGATACTTTACTTCTTTCAATTTTTCTCCACTCAAACTACACCTCAAGTAACGTGTCCCTCAACCCAGCTAAACCCAATGAACTTGCTTATATTTACATTGACTCTCAAGTTTCTCCTTTCATAACCTACATTTGCAGCTTCTAACTCGAATCACCCACCAGTGGTGCATCATCAGCAAACTGATGCACTTCCTAGTCCCTTTCATCTTCCACAGCCTGCATACTCGTCCATCCCTCCAAGACTCTCGCATATATTTCCCTCACCATCCCATTAATAAACAAATTGAACATCCATGATGGCATCACACACCCCTACCGTGGACCGACCTTAAATTGGAACCAATCACTCTCCTGTCTTCTCACTCGTACATTAGCCTTACACACTTGATAAAATCTCACTGCTTCTAGCAGCTTGCCACCACACCATATATTCTTCAGACCTTCCACAAAGCATCTCTATCAACTCTATCATATGCTTTTTCTAAATGCCATATAAAAATCCATATGTTTTTCTCATTATTTCTATGACAATCTTTAAAGCAAACTCCTGATCCACACATCCTCTCTCATTTCGGAAACCACACTGATCCTCCCCAGTCTGATGCTCTCTACATGTCTTCACCCTCTCAATCACTTCCCTCCCATATAACTTACCAAATCTAATCAACAAGCTTAAACTTTTGTAATTTGAACCCCACCTTTATCTCCCTTGCCTCTCTACAATTCGAATTACATATGCATTCCGCCAATCCTCAGGCACCTCACCATGATAAGTATATTCATTGAGTCCTTATCAACCAATCAACAACACAGTCATTCCCTTTCTTAATAGATTCAAGTGCAATTCTACCCACTCCAGCCGCTTTGCTTTATTTCTTCTTACGCAAGGCTTTCGCCACCTGTTCTTTCTTCACCAAATCACTTTCTATGAGTCTCACTTCGCATTCTACCTCGAAGAAAACATCTTACATCTGCCACTCTATCATCAAACACATTTAACGGTCCTTCAAAATACTTACTCCATCTCCTCCTCACTTCATCTTTATCTGTTTATACTTCCCCTTTTGCCCTTTTCACGGATGTTCCCATTAGTTTCCTTCTCTTTCGCACATTATCTACCTTGTTCCAAAACATCGGATTCTCCCTAGAGTTTATTGATATTCTCTCATCCCAACTCTTATTACTCTTTTTCAACCTCTGCACCTTCCTCTTGACCTCCTGCCACTTTCTCTTATACACTTCCGTCATTTGCACTCCTTCCCTATAATTACAAACCAGACGCCTCTCTTTTCCCTTTCACAATCAACTCGCTTCTTCATCACACCACTCACCAATCTTTCTGATCTTCCCACCTCCCACCTTTCGCATGCCACGTACATCTCTTGCACATGCCATCACTGCTTCCCATTCCTCCCCCACTCCTCTAGCCTCATTTACCTTCAACTTTTGCCATTCTACACTCAATCTCTTTTAATATTTCTTCATGCAAGTCTCTTTTACCAGGTCACTTATTTTCATCACTATCTTGTCCCAAACATTGTTTCCTCTTTTCGAAAACCCATAAAAATCCTCATCCTCTCCTCCACAGGACAGTGATCAGACATCCCATCAACCGTCCCTCTCAGCACATTTACATCCAAAAGTGTCTCTTTTACACACCCTTCAACTAATACATGATCTAATAATATTAGCCCGTTGACCATCTCTCCAACTCGTGTACGTAACTTGTGTATTTCCAATCACCAGTCCTTTAGCAGAAAACTCCACAAGCTCTTCACCATTTCCATTCATACAGTGACTATCCCCTGCGCCTCAATTATACCCTCAACTGCCACACTGATCGCCTTCGCATTTAATCCGCGCATCACTCACACCCGGTCTCGTACATCAAAACTGCTAACACGTTCACTCAGCTGCTCCCAAAAGACTTGCCTCTCATGATCTTTCTTCTCAAGGCCAGGTGCATAAGCACTAGTAATCACCCATAACTCGCCACACATTTCCAGACTTATCCAGATCAATCTATGATTTAATTCCTTATACTGTATCACACACTCTTATAACTCCTACTTCATTAGTAGAGCTACTCCTTTGTCAGCTCTTGTCTTCTCATCAACCCCCAACTTTACTCCAAAGACTTTCCCAAAACAATCTTCCCCTTTACCCTTGAACTTTGTTTCACTCAGAGCCAGAACATCCAGGTTTCTTTCCTCAAACATACCACCTACATCTCTTCTTTCTCATCTTGGTTACGTGCACACACTTTTAGACCCTCCAGTCTGAGCCTCCGAGGAGGATGAGCACTCCCCGCCTGACTTCTGTTTCCTCTTTTAGAAATTGAAATAAAAGAAACCGTGGGGATAGGGTTACCCCCCCCCCCACCCCTTCCTGCCTCTTTTAGTCGTCGCCTTCTAAAACACAAGGAGTACGAAGGTAGAATATATATATACATATATATATATATATATATATATATATATATATATATATATATATATATATATATATATATATGTATATATATATATATATATATATATATATATATATATATATATATATATATATATATATATATATATATACATATATATATATATATATATATATATATATATATATATTTTTTTTTTTTTTTTTTTTTTTATACTTTGTCGCTGTCTCCCGCGTTTGCGAGGTAGCGCAAGGAAACAGACGAAAGAAATGGCCCAACCCCCCCCCCCCTCCCATACACATGTACATACACACGTCCACACACGCAAATATACATACCTACACAGCTTTCCATGGTTTACCCCAGACGCTTCACATGCCTTGATTCACTCCACTGACAGCACGTCAACCCCTGTATACCACATCGCTCCAATTCACTCTATTCCTTGCCCTCCTTACACCCTCCTGCATGTTCAGGTCCCGATCACACAAAATCTTTTTCACTCCATCTTTCCACCTCCAATTTGGTCTCCCTCTTCTCCTCGTTCCCTCCACCTCCGACACATATATCCTCTTGGTCAATCTTTCCTCACTCATTCTCTCCATGTGCCCAAACCATTTCAAAACACCCTCTTCTGCTCTCTCAACCACGCTCTTTTTATTTCCACACATCTCTCTTACCCTTACGTTACTTACTCGATCAAACCACCTCACACCACACATTGTCCTCAAACATCTCATTTCCAGCACATCCATCCTCCTGCGCACAACTCCATCCACAGCCCACGCCTCGCAACCATACAACATTGTTGGAACCACTATTCCTTCAAACATACCCATTTTTGCTTTCCGAGATAATGTTCTCGACTTCCACACATTTTTCAAGGCTCCCAAAATTTTCGCCCCCTCCCCCACCCTATGATCCACTTCCGCTTCCATGGTTCCATCCGCTGACAGATCCACTCCCAGATATCTAAAACACTTCACTTCCTCCAGTTTTTCTCCATTCAAACTCACCTCCCAATTGACTTGACCCTCAACCCTACTGTACCTAATAATCCTCTTATTCACATTCACTCTTAACTTTCTTCTTCCACACACTTTACCAAACTCAGTCACCAGCTTCTGCAGTTTCTCACATGAATCAGCCACCAGCGCTGTATCATCAGCGAACAACAACTGACTCACTTCCCAAGCTCTCTCATCCCCAACAGACTTCAAACTTGCCCCTCTTTCCAGGACTCTTGCATTTACCTCCCTAACAACCCCATCCATAAACAAATTAAACAACCATGGAGACATCACACACCCCTGCCGCAAACCTACATTCACTGAGAACCAATCACTTTCCTCTCTTCCTACACGTACACATGCCTTACATCCTCGATAAAAACTTTTCACTGCTTCTAACAACTTGCCTCCCACACCATATATTCTTAATACCTTCCACAGAGCATCTCTATCAACTCTATCATATGCCTTCTCCAGATCCATAAATGCTACATACAAATCCATTTGCTTTTCTAAGTATTTCTCACATACATTCTTCAAAGCAAACACCTGATCCACACATCCTCTACCACTTCTGAAACCGCACTGCTCTTCCCCAATCTGATGCTCTGTACATGCCTTCACCCTCTCAATCAATACCCTCCCATATAATTTACCAGGAATACTCAACAAACTTATACCTCTGTAATTTGAGCACTCACTCTTATCCCCTTTGCCTTTGTACAATGGCACTATGCACGCATTCCGCCAATCCTCAGGCACCTCACCATGAGTCATACATACATTAAATAACCTTATCAACCAGTCAACAATACAGTCACCCCCTTTTTTAATAAATTCCACTGCAATACCATCCAAACCTGCTGCCTTGCCGGCTTTCATCTTCCGCAAAGCTTTTACTACCTCTTCTCTGTTTACCAAATCATTTTCCCTAACCCTCTCACTTTGCACACCACCTCGACCAAAACACCCTATATCTGCCACTCTGTCATCAGACACATTCAACAAACCTTCAAAATACTCATTCCATCTCCTTCTCACATCACCACTACTTGTTATCACCTCCCCATTTACGCCCTTCACTGAAGTTCCCATTTGCTCCCTTGTCTTACGCACCCTATTTACCTCCTTCCAGAACATCTTTTTATTCTCCCTAAAATTTACTGATAGTCTCTCACCCCAACTCTCATTTGCCCTTTTTTTCACCTCTTGCACCTTTCTCTTGACCTCCTGTCTCTTTCTTTTATACTTCTCCCACTCAATTGCATTTTTTCCCTGCAAAAATCGTCCAAATGCCTCTCTCTTCTCTTTCACTAATACTCTTACTTCTTCATCCCACCACTCACTACCCTTTCTAAACAGCCCACCTCCCACTCTTCTCATGCCACAAGCATCTTTTGCGCAATCCATCACTGATTCCCTAAATACATCCCATTCCTCCCCCACTCCCCTTACTTCCATTGTTCTCACCTTTTTCCATTCTGTACACAGTCTCTCCTGGTACTTCCCCACACAGGTCTCCTTCCCAAGCTCACTTACTCTCACCACCTTCTTCACCCCAACATTCACTCCTCTTTTCTGAAAACCCATACTAATCTTCACCTTAGCCTCCACAAGATAATGATCAGACATCCCTCCAGTTGCACCTCTCAGCACATTAACATCCAAAAGTCTCTCTTTCGCACGCCTGTCAATTAACACGTAATCCAATAACGCTCTCTGGCCATCTCTCCTACTTACATAAGTATACTTATGTATATCTCGCTTTTTAAACCAGGTATTCCCAATCATCAGTCCTTTTTCAGCACATAAATCTACAAGCTCTTCACCATTTCCATTTACAACACTGAACACCCCATGCATACCAATTATTCCCTCAACTGCCACATTACTCACCTTTGCATTCAAATCACCCATCACTATAACCCGGTCTCGTGCATCAAAACCGCTAACACACTCATTCAGCTGCTCCCAAAACACTTGCCTCTCATGATCTTTCTTCTCATGCCCAGGTGCATATGCACCAATAATCACCCACCTCTCTCCATCAACTTTCAATTTTACCCATATTAATCGAGAATTTACTTTCTTACATTCTATCACATACTCCCACAACTCCTGTTTCAGGAGTATTGCTACTCCTTCCCTTGCTCTTGTCCTCTCACTAACCCCTGACTTCACTCCCCAGACATTTCCAAACCACTCTTCCCCTTTACCCTTGAGCTTCGTTTCACTCAGAGCCAAAACATCCAGGTTCCTTTCCTCAAACATACTACCTATCTCTCCTTTTTTCACATCTTGGTTACATCCACACACATTTAGGCACCCCACTCTGAGCCTTCGAGGAGGATGATCACTCCCCGCGTGACTCCTTCTTCTGTTTCCCATTTTAGAAAGTTAATACAAGGAGGGGAGGATTTCCGGCCCCCCGCTCCCGTCCCCTCTAGTCGCTTTCTACGACACGCGAGGAATACGTGGGAAGTATTCTTTCACCCCTATCCCCAGGGATAATATACATATATATATACATATACACACACACACACATACACACACATACGCACATACACACACACACACACACATACATATATATACATATGAAAAATGTAAGAAACAATTTAGAAAACAAACAAAATATATATATATATATATATATATATATATATATATATATATATATATATATATATATATATATATATATATATATATACATATATATATATATATATATATATATATATATATATATATATATATATATATATATATATATAAATATATATATATATATATATATATATATATATATATATATATATATATATATATATATATATATATATATATATATATATATATATAGTGTGTGTGTGTGTGTGTGTGTGTGTGTGTTTTAGTTTATGTCTGTGCTTCTTTCATTATCTGGAAAACGCTACTTACGAGACTGTTATGAAATGGACAATTCACTTAAGTGGAAGATACATAGGTACTTCCTTGTGTGGCGGACTAAAGCCCTTTCATAGCTTGCCGGAAGTGTAATACCCTTCCCAACCAACTGTTATTAGAAAGCAAACACAACAAAACAAAAGCGCATAGCTGAACCCTTGTATAACTCCCTTCCCGCCAAGTTTAATATCACAGACACAAAACTCACGAATGTTTTCATCCAGTGTTTTCCCAGTGTTCTTTCAAGTCATGATGGAATTGCTCGTACCTTAAGTCAAATCATGTTCTTGTCTGTACTGTGTGACGGAGAAACTTGTGTAGTGCTTGAAATATGACGTCCAATACCAGGGAATTGTTTCGTCTCGACGTTTTACTGAAGACGTGAGATATGGATTTTTTTTACGAAGATGAATGTACATGAACATTCACCGACACACATATGTGTCATTATAAAGAAAAGGAAAAGCGGGTGTAAATATCTTACTACAAAGAGGCATATTCCTCAGTGTATGCGTGACTTTTTTCTAGTTAGCATTTCATGAAATATGGAACTCTCGTGTCTCAGGTAACGTAGGGCAAAAGAACAAACAATTTACCCTCCTGACATTTCTTACGTCCACATCATTCGAAAAAATCTACTGCTGTTAACAAGATAAATAGGAATATTTATGATAAGCATAGATCTGTTGTAATTATGATGAATACATAGAACATTTATCTATATGCCATTAATTTATAGGCCATTCTGTATACATCTATATGTTAGATTTCTGTGTTAATGATGATTTAGCAGTGTAGGATTAAAATGGAACATAAAGGGTGATCCCAGATTACAAATACATTTGCACTCCTTTTTTTCCTGCATTAATCATACCTCACCTACGTTCAGGATTGAGAGTTCCGGACAAACTCTATGGATACCAACCATCACGACAGACCATAAATACCAGGATTTGTAAACTGAGCAATTCTGATATGACTTAGGCTGTCAGATAAGCAGCTGCCACATAGACAAATGAAGATACTAATGGAATTAAAGACAAGGAAAGATAAAACGAATTAAGGAAGGTTGAGGTAAGGAGGATTTCAGAGAAATAATGATAATATGATAGAAATTTTAAGGGGCAATTTCTAATGGGTAGGCTGCCATACAACACGTTATGTATTTACTTATTCTAAAGTGGGGAGGTAAAGGGATACATGTGTGTACACAGCGTCTGGGAACCCCTCGGTGAGAGGACGGTAGTGTTACCAACCAGGATATGGACCTTGGTGCTGGTAGTGTTACCAACCAGGATATGGACCTTGGTGCTGGTAGTGTTACCAACCAGGATATGGACCTTGGTACTGGTAGTGTTACCAACCAGGATATGGACCTTGGTGCTGGTAGTGTTACCAACCAGGATATGGACCTTGGTGCTGGTAGTGTTACCAACCAGGATATGGACCTTGGTGCTGGTAGTGTTACCAACCAGGATATGGACCTTGGTGCTGGTAGTGTTACCAACCAGGATATGGACCTTGGTGCTGGTAGTGTTACCAACCAGGATATGGACCTTGGTACTGGTAGTGTTACCAACCAGGATATGGACCTTGGTGCTGGTAGTGTTACCAACCAGGATATGGACCTTGGTGCTGGTAGTGTTACCAACCAGGATATGGACCTTGGTGCTGGTAGTGTTACCAACCAGGATATGGACCTTGGTGCTGGTAGTGTTACCAACCAGGATATGGACCTTGGTGCTGGTAGTGTTACCAACCAGGATATGGACCTTGGTGCTGGTAGTGTTACCAACCAGGATATGGACCTTGGTGCTGGTAGTGTTACCAACCAGGATATGGACCTTGGTGCTGGTAGTGTTACCAACCAGGATATGGACCTTGGTGCTGGTAGTGTTACCAACCAGGATATGGACCTTGGTGCTGGTAGTGTTACCAACCAGGATATGGACCTTGGTGCTGGTAGTGTTACCAACCAGGATATGGACCTTGGTGCTGGTAGTGTTACCAACCAGGATATGGACCTTGGTGCTGGTAGTGTTACCAACCAGGATATGGACCTTGGTGCTGTAGTGTTACCAACCAGGATATGGACCTTGGTGCTGGTAGTGTTACCAACCAGGATATGGACCTTGGTACTGGTAGTGTTACCAACCAGGATATGGACCTTGGTGCTGGTAGTGTTACCAACCAGGATATGGACCTTGGTGCTGGTAGTGTTACCAACCAGGATATGGACCTTGGTGCTGGTAGTGATACCAACTATGATATGGACCTTGGTGCTGGTAGTGTTACCAACCAGGATATGGACCTTGGTGCTGGTAGTGTTACCAACCAGGATATGGACCTTGGTGCTGGTAGTGTTACCAACCAGGATATGGACCTTGGTGCTGGTAGTGTTACCAACCAGGATATGGACCTTGGTACTGGTAGTGTTACCAACCAGGATATGGACCTTGGTGCTGGTAGTGTTACCAACCAGGATATGGACCTTGGTGCTGGTAGTGTTACCAACCAGGATATGGACCTTGGTGCTGGTAGTGATACCAACTATGATATGGACATTGGTGCTTATGTGTTACCAACTAAGCAATGAAACTTGGTGCAGACAAGAACCATGGTACCAACAGTGTTACCGTGTAAGACAAGAATCATGGTACCAACAGTGTTACCATCTAAGACGTGAACCATGGTACCGACTGCATTACCACACAAGACAAGAACCAAAGTACCGACAGTGTTACCACCCAAAATCATGACCACGTATGCTGACAGCGTTACCATCTAGGACATGGACCATGATGCTGGTAGCGTTAAGGCTGGATGGGGCGCAGGTGTAGACGCCCGTGTCCTCCAGCCTGGCCGAGGTGATGAGGAGGTAGCTGACGGTGGTGGGGCCCTTCTCCACGATCATGGACACGCCCCCCCGGCTGCTGCTGTAGCTGATGCTCTGACACAAAGAAAACGGATTGTTGGGTCAGCTTATGAGAGTATGTCTCTTAATCTTATACTTCATGAAAAGAAAAGGTGGGAAATATAGTCATTCAGGAGGTTAAGGAAAGCTGATGTTTTATCATATGCAAATTTACTGATGTGAGAGGCATCGCAAGGAGCCATTCACGCTGGTGTGCTGTACAACTCTGACCTACAGTATTGGATACAACGATTTAGCAATGTTGATTTACAAATCCCTCATCAATTTATTCACAAAAAGACAACAGAAGAAAAATATTCAAACTTGAATCGAATTAAAAAGAATGTGATATTGTAATTTCATAAGAGGATCTCTGATCTCTCCTGTTAAGTTGAATAGTTTTCTAAAAACTTACCAAACTTCGGCTCAGGTCATTATCAGAGGCGCTAAATCCATAACAGTTAAGGTAAGAACAAAACACAACTGAGTTTCCTTGTTGAGCAAGATACGTTCACCTCACTCAGGTGGCCCTGTATTTGCATAACGTGTCAAGCTTTGCGTTGTGAAGACAAACACGTGAATTTCTTTCACTTAGATTTAAGTTATACTTTACCTTTATATCTTAGCTGGCCTCGCTAGGGTGACTATGAAGGCTGATTACATGTAGGGAGAGTTTGAAGCGTGAGGAAAAATGATAATAGTTAATATATCATATTCCTAATGTAGATTATAGATAATTCTACGTAGGGACGTGTGTTGTAATACACACATTTATATATATATATATATATATATATATATATATATATATATATATATATATATATATATATATATATATATATATATATATATATATATATATATATATATATATATATATATATATATATATATATCTTTTTCTTTCTTTCAAACTATTCGCCATTTCCCGCATTAGCGAGGTAGCGTTAAGAACAGAGGACTGGGCCTTGAGGGAATACCCTCACCTGGCCCAATTCTCTGTTCCTTCTTTTGGAAAATTAAAAAAAAAAACGAGAGGGGAGGATTTCCAGCCCCCCCGCTCCCTCCCCTTTTAGTCGCCTTCTACGACACGCAGGGAATACGTGGGAAGAATTCTTTCTCCCCTATCCCCAGGGATAATATATATGTATATATATATATATATATATATATATATATATATATATATATATATATATATATATATATATATATATATATGTATAATGTTACGAACTCAATACTTATTCGGGCAAGGTCGCCAGTAACATATATATGTTACAAATACTATACTGATCCTCGTCTTGAAAGGACGTTAGATTCATGTTTCACAAGAGGATAACACTATCTGAAGGTTATGGGATTGAATCAAAAACCAGCATTACAACTACTTATAATGAAAAGGAATTCAAGTGTACAAGGATAAACACACTAAAGGCACAACTCATTTACATTAACACTGAACATCAGTTTAACATTGAACATGAATTTAACATTGAGCATGAGTTGACATTCTAGATAAGATTTCAAGCCAGGAGATCTCTTTCCTTTACGACAATTTGACCGATAACATTACGCTTAGTTAGACCCTTTTATAACAAGTTGTACTTCTATGATACTCAATTATGATAGACAAAACAATGTAGGGTCTGTATCGCACTGTACTCGGATAACGGTCTTACGGGCTTACAGCGAGGGGGGAAAACACTTACCTCGCTGGGCTAGAGAGAGAGAATCAAATTTCAGCGGGTGTCATGGGTACTTATTACAAGTATAGACGAGCGTCCGCCCTGCTGATACAACGCTACCCTTGATTGGCTATGGGACTAAGAGCACTTGTGATTGGCTGGAGTATCTTAAAGTCCGTCGCACATTCTGCGTAGTTCACCCTCCTTTGTCCTCTTGTTTAAACATGCAGCGATGACATGTCCCGTATGATGGTGAAATATCCCGTAGCTGATTGACAGCTTAATCTCACGCCTCTGATAAGGGTCCGGGTGCTTGAGGACAGATCGCCATCTGGCTTCAAAACAAAATTATTAAGCTTAATGCTTGGTGGGAAGAGAAGCTCCGAGCCATTCTCAGAGGAAGACATCAATCCTCGTCCTGATAAGAAATAACAACAACACAATACACAAGAACACACACACGTTATATACACAAACATCTGGGCACACGCACACACAGGTTCGTAACACCCCCCTCCTTAAACGAGAAAATTCCTGGACGAGGAATTTTCTCACCTGAAGAGAAGGATAAACAATCAGCTAACACATTATGTGAGCCAGCAATATGGTGAACATCTAATTATACTCTTGAAGGAACAAGGCCCACCTAGTTAATTTCTGACTCCGTTCCCGTAACTTAACGTTCTCAAAGGGGTTGATAGTCAGTACACTCTAAAGTGATTGGCTGAAGGGTACAAATATGCAGAAAGTGATATAATACAAACAGCAAAAACAAAGGTTCCTTCTCCATGATGGGGCTATCTGTTGGGGCCTGCAAAATAAAATAGTTGAAAAGTAGGGTTCCTAACTGATGAGAGGCTGTCTCAGACTGCTCATTTCAAACATATTGAACATCTTTCTTCAATAAATCTGTCAGAGGGGTTACGAGTGTCGCAAAATCTACAATGAACATCCTATAGTATCCAACCATAACCAAGTAACACTTATGTTCTCTCACGCCTCCGCCCGGGTCCCAGGTCTCCGAGGCACTCGCAGCTATGTCTTCGACTTCGTCACCCACGGCTGCCGCTGGACTACCGTGCAGACTGGCACCGTCGGTTCCAAGGGAGGAGGATCACGACTGAAATATGGCTTAAGCATGTTGACGTGGTATACTATCCGACCTGTGCGTCTAAACACCTCGTCGCCCGTCTCGAAGCTTCTCAATCGAGACCGTTTGTCAGGCCATCTCGTCCTTCGTTCATGAGTTTCTCTTGAATGGGCACGAGACAAATCCTCAGTCTCGCCCACAGATTCTCGAATGTACTCGAAACCACCACAGGAGGTATCACACAGCTTCTCCTCACTAGTTTCATCCTTAGGGAGAGTCTTCTCTCTTGAATGGGCATGAGACAAATCCTCTGTCTCAACGGAGTCTACACCAGGAGAGAGGGTATCACACAGCTCCTCCTCACAAGACTCACTCGTAGGGAGAGACTTCACTTCCTCCGTCTTAACGGAGTCTATACCAGGGGAGACGGTATCACACAGCCTCCTCTCGCTGGTCTCACTCTCAGGAAGAGTCTTTAAGTTCGCCATCTCAACGGAGTCTGCACCAGGGGAGAGGGTATCAGCCAGCTTCCTCTCGCTGGTCTCACTCGGGGGGAGAGTCTTCACTTACTGCGTTTCAACGTAGTCTTCACCAGGGAAATGTGTATCACACAGCTTCCTCTCGCTGGTCTTCACTCCCTCCGTTTCAACGGCTATGTCCTCAGGCACACGGCCTGCCGTGCCAGCTGTCATGGACCTGGCATCATCGTGGTTGGGGACTATCTCTGGTACCTCTTCCTCGAGCTGCGCTGCCTCCGTGGACTCCACCGGTCCCGTAGGTAACACCGGCACTGGGTTCATCTTCCCACCCGCTAGGTCACTGCCTAACACAAAGTCCACGTCTAATACAGGCAACTTTCTACAACCCCTACAAGAGCATGGCCCGTGAAGAAATCTGTTTCTACTCTTACATATTGACTAGTGGAGCTTCCTTGGGACCCGACAGTCCATCTAGCAAGACTCGGTCTCCAAACTCTCTCGCGGCACCAAGCCATCCAACATCAGGGACTGTAGCGCACCAGAATCCCGTAATACGGTCACTTTTCGTCGTACACCACATCTACTAACATAGCCCTCAGACAGGAACGCATTGTAGTTCCCACAGAACGGATCCTTAACTACAGATTCATCAACACCCTCGCAACCCCTTACTTTCCTAAGAGCAGGGACAGCCTCACCTACTTTACTAAGTGGCCTTAAAGGTGAGAAGAGACTCACCGATCTACTCTTGGTACAATCTCTGGATTCCTTCACTCGAGCCCAGCAATCCTTCACCTGGTGCCCAGCCCTGCCACAGTGAGAGCAAAACTCTACTTTCTGGGAGTATTTCCCCTGACTTTTATAAGTTACCGGCAATGTAGCAGATTCAGGCGGGATTACATAACCTTTGGTCCTCCCTCTGCCGTCAAAGCCCTTTGAACGTCTCTCCGCGTCAAGTTCACTGAACTTTGGTACGAGATGTAAGTTACCTAACTGGGACAACACTGGTCCTGATGGTGAAGCGTTAAGTCGAAGTTTTTCACGTTCGAGCGTGAACCTAGCTTGTTCAGTCTGCTCCTTCTGTACCTGCACCTGTGTTTGTAGATTGACCTTAGCTATCTCTAGTTGGATTCGCCAGTATTCGGGATCAACATTAACATCACTAGGGATATGGGGAGGGATCGAGACTTCGGCCGACGTCAATGATGGAGTGGTATTGTCAACACTGATTTCAACATCAGGCACAGCATCCACCATCTGCTCACTAACAAAATGATTTATTACTAAAGTCTCCAACTGTACTTTACTAGCTTTCCAGCCATAACTCACTTTTAACGTATCCGCAACAAGTCTCAACTCCTGCTTTGTTAAAGATATAATATCCTCAGGAGAAGGCTCAGATCGACAGAACTGGTCATCGTCAGCCGTCGCTGGTCAACGGCATGATTAACGAATCAAGGAAAGAGATTCCGTAAAGGCAAGAAAAATCCTGGCGATGTCGCAAATTTATATTTTACGAACTCAATACTTATTCGGGCAAGGTCGCCAGTAACATATATATGTTACAAATACTATACTGATCCTCGTCTTGCAAAGGACGTTAGATTTCTTATGTTTCACAAGAGGATAACACTATCTGAAAGTTATTGGATTGAATCAAAGACCAGCATTACAACTACTTATAATGAAAAGGAATTGAAGTGTACAAAGATAAACACTCTAAAGGCACAACTCGTTTATGTTAACACTGAACATCAGTTTAACATTGAACATGAATTTTACATTGAACATGAGTTAACATTCCAGATAAGGTTTCAAGCCAGGAGATCTCTTTCCTTTATGACAATTTGACCGATAACATTACTCTCAGTTAGACCCTTTTATAACAAGTTATACATTTATGATACTCAATTATGACAGACAAAACAATGTAGGGTCTGTATCGCACTGTACTCGGATAACGGTCTTACGGGCTTACAGCGAGGGGGGAAAACACTTACCTCGCTGGGCTAGAGAGAGAGAAATCAAATTTCAGCGGGTGTCAGGGGTATTTATTACAAGTATAAACGAGCGTACGCCCTGCTGATACAACGCTACTCTTGATTGGCTATGGGACTAAGAGCACTTGTGATTGGTTGGAGTATCCAAAAGCCCGTCGCACATTCTGCGTAGTTCACTCTCCTTTGTCCTCTTGTTTAAACATGTAGCGATGACATGTCCCGTATGATGGTGAAATATCCCGTAGCTGATTGACAACTTAATCTCACGCCTCTGATAAGGGTCCGGGTGCTTAAGGACAGATCGCCATCTGGCTTCAAAACAAAATTATTAAGCTTAATGCTTGGTGGGAAGATATATATATATATATATATATATATATATATCATTATCATTATTATTATTCTTTGTCACTGTCTCCCGCGCCTGCGAGGTAGCGCAAGGAAACAGACGAAAGAAATGGCCCAACCCATCCCAACACACATGCACACACACACACGTCCACACACGCAAACATACACACCCACACATCCCAACGTACACACATACATAAACACACAGACACACACATATACACACATGCACACAATTCACACTGTCTGCCAGTACTCACCCCCATCGCCAACTCGCCACACATGGAATAACATCCCCCTCCCCCATCATGTGTGCCAGGTAGCGCTAGGAAAAGACAACAAAGGCCACATTCGCTCACACTCAGTCTCCAGCTGTCATGCAATAATGCCCGAAACCACAGCTCCCTTTCCATATCGAGGCCCCAGAGAACT
Organism: Panulirus ornatus; assembly: GCF_036320965.1. Taxonomy (NCBI): domain Eukaryota; kingdom Metazoa; phylum Arthropoda; class Malacostraca; order Decapoda; family Palinuridae; genus Panulirus; species Panulirus ornatus. The sequence continues at coordinate 67,376,517 of NC_092234.1, forward strand.
TTCCATGGTTTACCCCAGACACTTCACATGCCATTGACAGCACGTCGACCACGGTATACCACATCGATCTAATTCACTCAATTCCTTGCCCGCCTTTCACACTCCTGCATGTTCAGGCCCCGATCACTCAAAATCTTTTTCACTCCATCATTCCATCTCCAATTCGGTCTCCCACTTCTCGTTCCCTTCACCTCCGACACATATATCCTCTTGGTTAATCTTTCCTCACTCATTCTCTCCATGTGCCCAAACCATTTTATATATTTATTCATATATATATATATCTATATATATATATTTTTTTTTTTTTTTTATACTTTGTCGCTGTCTCCCGCGTTTGCGAGGTAGCGCAAGGAAACAGACGAAAGAAATGGCCCAACCCCCCCCCCCCCATACACATGTACATACACTCGTCCACACACGCAAATATACATACCTACACAGCTTTCCATGGTTTACCCCAGACGCTTCACATGCCTTGCTTCAATCCACTGACAGCACGTCAACCCCTGTATACCACATGACTCCAATTCACTCTATTTCTTGCCCTCCTTTCACCCTCCTGCATGTTCAGACCCCGATCACACAAAATCTTTTTCACTCCATCTTTCCACCTCCAATTTGGTCTCCCTCTTCTCCTCGTTCCCTCCACCTCCGACACATATATCCTCTTGGTCAATCTCTCCTCACTCATTCTCTCCATGTGCCCAAACCATTTCAAAACACCCTCTTCTGCTCTCTCAACCACGCTCTTTTTATTTCCACACATCTCTCTCACCATTACGTTACTTACTCGATCAAACCACCTCACACCACACATTGTCCTCAAACATCTCATTTCCAGCACATCCATCCTCCTGCGCACATCTCTATCCATAGCCCACGCCTCGCAACCATACAACATTGTTGGAACCATTATTCCCTCAAACATACCCATTTTTGCTTTCCGAGATAATGTTCTCGACTTCCAACCATTTTTCAAGGCTCCCAAAATTTTCGCCCCCTCCCCCACCCTATGATCCACTTCCGCTTCCATGGTTCCATCCGCTGACAGATCCACTCCCAGATATCTAAAACACTTCACTTCCTCCAGTTTTTCTCCATTCAAACTCACCTCCCAATTGACTTGACCCTCACCCCTACTGTACCTAATAACCTTGCTCTTATTCACATTTACTCTCAACTTTCTTCTTCCACACACTTTACCAAACTCAGTCACCAGCTTCTGCAGTTTCTCACATGAATCAGCCACCAGCGCTGTATCATCAGCGAACAACAACTGACTCACTTCCCAAGCTCTCTCATCCCCAACAGACTTCATACTTGCCCCTCTTTCCAGGACTCTTGCATTTACCTCCCTTACAACCCCATCCATAAACAAATTAAACAACCATGGAGACATCACACATCCCTGCCGCAAACCTACATTCACTGAGAACCAATCACTTTCCTCTCTTCCTACACGTACACATGCCTTACATCCTCGATAAAAACTTTTCACTGCTTCTAACAACTTGCCTCCCACACCATATATTCTTAATACCTTCCACAGAGCATCTCTATCAACTCTATCATATGCCTTCTCCAGATCCATAAATGCTACATACAAATCCATTTGCTTTTCTAAGTATTTCTCACATACATTCTTCAAAGCAAACACCTGATCCACACATCCTCTACCACTTCTGAAACCGCACTGCTCTTCCCCAATCTGATGCTCTGTACATGCCTTCACCCTCTCAATCAATACCCTCCCATATAATTTACCAGGAATACTCAACAAACTTATACCTCTGTAATTTGAGCACTCACTCTTATCCCCTTTGCCTTTGTACAATGGCACTATGCACGCATTCCGCCAATCCTCAGGCACCTCACCATGAGTCATACATACATTAAATAACCTTACCAACCAGTCAACAATACAGTCACCCCCTTTTTTAATATATATATATATATATATATATATATATATATATAATATATATATATATATATATATATATATATATATATATATATATATATATATATACATATATATATATATATATATATATATATATATATATATATATATATATATATATATATATATATATATATATATATATATATATATATATATATATATATATATATATATATGTATTTATGCATACATATATATATATATATATATATATATATATATATATATATATATATATTTTACTTATTTATTTACTTTGCTTTGTCGCTGTCTCCCGCGTTTGCGAGGTAGCGCAAGGAAACAGACGGAAGAAATGGCACAACCCACCCCCATACACAATGTACACACACCGCCCACACACGCAAATATACATACCTATACATCTCAATGTACACATATATATACACACACAGACACATACATATATACCCATGCACACAATTCACATTGTCTGCCCCTATTCATTCCCATCGCCACCTCGCCACACATGGAATACCATCCCCCTCCCCCCTCATGTGTGCGAGGTAGCACTAGGAAAAGACAACAAAGGCCCCATTCGTTCACACTCAGTCTCCAGCTGTCACGCAATAATGCCCGAAATCACAGCTCCCTTTCCACATCCAGGCCCCACACAACTTTCCATGGTTTACCCCAGACGCTTCACATGCCCTGATTCAATCCACTGACAGCACGTCAACCCCGGTATACCACATCGATCCAATTCACTCTATTCCTTGCCCTCCTTTCACCCTCCTGCATGTTCAGACCTCGATTACACAAAATCTTTTTCACTCCATCTTTCCACCTCCAATTTGGTCTCCCACTTCTCCTCGTTCCCTCCACCTCCGACACATATATCCTCTTGGTCAATCTTTCCTCACTCATTCTCTCCATGCGCCCAAACCATTTCAAAACACCCTCTTCTGCTCTCTCAACCACGCTCTTTTTATTTCCACACATCTCTCTTACCCTTACATTACTTACTCGATCAAACCACCTCACACCACATATTGTCCTCAAACATCTCATTTCCAGCACATCCACCCTCCTGCGCACAACTCTATCCATAGCCCACGCCTCGCAACCATACGACATTGTTGGAACCACTATTCCTTCAAACATACCCATTTTTGCTTTCCGAGATAATGTTCTCGACTTCCACACATTCTTCAAGGCTCCCAGGATTTTCGCCCCCTCCCCCACCCTATGATTCACTTCCGCTTCCATGGTTCCATCCGCTGCCAGATCCACTCCCAGATATCTAAAACACTTTACTTCCTCCAGTTTTTCTCCATTCAAACTTACCTCCTAATTGACTTGACCCTCAACTCTACTGTACCTAGAAACTTGCTCTTATTCACATTTACTCTTAACTTTCTTCTTTCACACACTTTACCAAACTCAGTCACCAGCTTCTGCAGTTTCTCACATGAATCAGCCACCAGCGCTGTATCATCAGCGAACAACAACTGACTCACGTCCCAAGCTCTCTCATCCACAACAGACTTCATACTTGCCCCTCTTTCCAAAACGCTTGCATTCACCTCCCTAACAACCACATCCATAAACAAATTAAACAACCATGGAGACATCACACACCCCTGCCGCAAACCTACATTCACTGAGAACCAATCACTTTCCTCTCTTCCTACACTTACACTTGCCTTACATCCTCGATAGAAACTTTTCACTGCTTCTAACAACTTGCCTCCCACACCATATATTCTTAATACCTTCCACAGAGCATCTCTATCAACTCTATCATATGCCTTCTCCAGATCCATAAATGCTACATACAAATCCATTTGCTTTTCTAAGTATTTCTCACATACATTCTTCAAAGCAAACACCTGATCCACACATCCTCTACCACTTCTGAAACCACACTGCTCTTCCCCAATCTGATGCTCTGTACATGCCTTCACGCTCTCAATCAATACCCTCCCATATAATTTACCAGGAATACTCAACAAACTTATACCTCTGTAATTTGAGCACTCACTCTTATCCCCTTTGCCTTTGTACAATGGCACTATGCACGCATTCCGCCAATCCTCAGGCACCTCACCATGAGTCATAGATACATTAAATAACCTTACCAACCAGTCAATAATATATATATATATATATATATATATATATATATATATATATATATATATATATATATATATATATATATATATATATATATATATATATATATATATATATATATAAAGACCTTGTGGACTTTTGGGCTGAAAAAGGACTTGTGTTTGGGAATACCTGGTTTTAAAAAGAGAGATATGCATAAGTATGTGAGTAGAAGAGATGGCCAGAGTGCGTTATTTGATTACGTGTTAATTGATAGGCGTGTAAAAAAGAGACTTTTGGATGTTAATGTGCTAACAGGGGCAGCTGGGGGAAGTCTGATCACCATGTTGTGGAGGCGAAGGTGCAAATTTGCAGAGGTTTTCAGAAAAGAAGTGAGAATTTTGAGAAGAGGGTGGTGAGAGTAAGTAAGCTTGGAATGGAGACTTGTGTGAGGAAGTACCAGGAGAGATTGAGTGCAAAATGGCAAAAGAAGGAAGCAAATGACGTAAGGGGAGTAGGGGAAGAATAGGATGTTTTAGGGAAGCAATGATGGCTTGCGCAAAAGATGCACGTGTCATGAGAAAGGTTGGAGGTGGGCAGATTAGAAAGGGTAGTAAATGGTGGGATGAAGAAGTAAGATTGTTAGTGAAAGAGAAGAGAGAAGCGTTTGGAAGATCTTTGCAGGGAAGCAGTGAAATGACTGGGATATGTATAAAAGAATGCGGTAGGTCAAGAGAAAGGTGTAAGCGGTGAAAAAGAAGGCAAATGAGAGTTGGGGTGAGAGAGTATCATTAAACTTCAGGGAGGATGTAAATAAAGTGCGTAAGATAAGAGAACAAATGGGAATATCGGTGAAGGGGGCAAATGGGGAGGTAATAACAAGTAGTGGTGGGGTGAGAAGGAGATGGAGTGAATATTTTCAAGTTTTGTTGAATATGTTTTGGTCGGGGTGGTGTGCAAAGTGAGAGAATTATGAAGGATGATTTGGTAAACAGAGAAGTGGTAGTGAAAGCTTTGCGGCAGATGAAAGCCGACAAGGCGGCGTGTTCGGATGGTATTGCAGTGGAATTTATAAAAAAGGGGTGATTGTGTTGTCGATGGGTTGGTAAGGATATTCAGTGTATGTATGGATCATGGTGAAGTGCCTGAGAATCGGCGGAATGTATAAATAGTGCCATTGTACGAAAGCAAATTTGATGAAGGTAAGTGTTCAGTTTAGAGAGGCATAAGTTTGTTGAGTGTTCCTGGGAAATCATATGGGAGGGTATTGATTGGGTGGATGAAGGTATGTACAGAGCATCAGATTGGGGAAGAACAGTGTGGTTTCAGAAGTGGTAGAGGATGTGTGGATCAGGCGTTTGCTTTGAAGAGCGTATGTGAGAAATACTTAGAAAAACAGATGAATTTGTATGTAGGATTTATGGATCTGGAGAAGGCATATGGGAGGGTAGATAGAGATGCTTTGTGGAAGGTATTAAGAGTATGTGGTGTGGGAGGCATGTTGCTTGAAGCAGTAAACTGTTTTTACCAAGGGTGTAAGGCATATTTAGGAGTAGTAAGAGAGGAAAGTAATTGGTTCCCGGTGAATGTTGATTTGCGCAGGGGTGTGTGATGTCTCCATGGTTGCTTGTTTTGTTTATGGATGGGGTGGTTAGGGAGGTGAATACTAGAGTTTTGGAGAGAGGGGCAAGTATACAGTCTGTTGTGGATGAAAGGGCTTAAGAAGTGTCAGTTGTTGTTCGCTGATGATACAACGCTGGTGGCTGATTCGGGTGAGAAACTGCTGAAGTTGGTGACTGAGCTTGGTAAAGTGTGAAAGAAGAAAGCTGATAGTAAATGTGAGTAAGAGCAAGGTTATTAGGTTCAGTCAGGTTGACGGACAAGTTGACTGGGAGGTAAGTTTGAATGGAGTAAAACTGGAGGAAGTGAAGTGTTTTAGATATCTGGGGGTGGATTTGGCAGCGGATGGAACCATGAAAGTGGAAGTGAGTCACAGGGTGGGGGAGGGAGGGAAGCTTCTGGTAGCGTTCAAAAATGTGTTGTCGGCGAGAGCGTTATCTCAGAGAGCAAAAATGGGTATGTTTGATGGAATAGTGGTTCCACCATCGTTATATAGTTGCGAGGCATGGGCTATGAATAGAATTGTGTGGCTCCTAGGAGGGTGGATGTGTTGGAAATGAAATGTTTGAGGACAATATGTGGTGTAAGGTGGTTTGATCAAGTAAGTAATGGAAGGGTAAGAGAGATGTATGGTGATAAAAAGGCTGTGGTTGAGAGAGCAGAAGAGGGTGTGATGAAATGGTTTGGACACATGGAGAGAATGAGTGCGGAAGGATTGACAAAAATATATATGTGTCAAAAGTGGAGGGTAGAAGGAGAAGCGGGAGACCAAATTTGAGGTGGAAGGATGGAGTGAAAAAGATTTTGAGGGATCGGGGCCTGAACATACAGGAGGGTGAAAGGCGTGCTAGGACAACGATGTGGTATACCTGAGTGGACGTGCTGTCAATGGGTGAACCAGGGCATGTGAAACGTATGGGGTAAGCCATGGAAAAGTCTGTCGGGCCTGGCTGTGGATGGAGAACTGTGGTTTCGATGCATAACACATGACAATTAGAGACTGAGTGTGACTGCATGTGAACTTCTTTGTCTGTTCACGGCGCTTCCTCGTTGGACTGGATGGGGGATAGGGGGTATGGGTAAGGGGAGGGGGAATGCTATTTGGCGGGGTGGCGACGGAAACGGATGAATCCAACAAATAATATGTATATGTGTATATATGCATATGCCAGTGTATGTATATGTATGTATACGTTGAAAGGTATACGTATGTATATGTGCGTGTGTGGGCGTTTATGTATATACATGTGTATGTGGATAGGTTGGGTCATTCCTCGTCTGTTTCCTTGCGCTACCTCGCTAACGCGGAAGACGGCGGATGAGTATAACAAAAAATAATATATATGTATATATTACTAGTAATCGAATAGTCATTTCCCTATTAGGGACGATCATTGCCGAGGGGAAAGCAGTGATGGCTTGCGCAAAAGATGCTTGTGGCATGAGAAGCATGGGAGGTGGGCAGATTAGAAAGGGTGGGATGATGAAGTAAGATTATTAGTGAAAGAGAAGAGAGGCATTTGGACGATTTTTGCAAGAAAATAATGCAAATGAGTGGGAGATGTATGAAAGAAAGAGGCAGGAGGTCAAGAGAAAGGTCCAAGAGGTTAAAAAGAGGGCAAATGAGAGTTGGGGTGAGAGAGTATCATTATATATTAGGGAGAATAAAAAGATGTTTTGGAAGGAGGTAAATAAAGTGCGTAAGACAAGGGAACAAATGGGAACTTCAGTGAAGGGGGCTAATAGGGAGGTGATAACAAGTGGTGATGTGAGAAGGAGATGGAGTGAGGATTTTGAAGGTTCGTTGAATGTGTTTGATGATAGAGTGGCAGATATAGGGTGTTTTGGTCGGGGTGGTGTGCAAAGTGAGAGGGTTAGGGAAAATGATTTGGTAAGAAGAGAAGAGGTAGTAAAAGCTTTGCGGAAGATGAAAGCCGGCAAGGCAGCAGGTTTGGATGGTATTGCAGTGGAATTTATTTAAAAAGGGGGTGACTGTATTGTTGACTGGTTAGTAAGGTTATTTAATGTATGTATGACTCATGGTGAGGTGCCTGAGGATTGGCGGAATGCGTGCATAGTGCCATTGTACAAAGGCAAAGGGGATAAGAGTGAGTGCTCAAATTACAGAGGTATAAGTTTGTTGAGTATTCCTGGGAAATTATATGGGAGGGTATTGATTGAGAGGGTGAAGGCATGCACAGAGCATCAGACTGAGGAAGAGCAGTGTGGTTTCAGAAGTGGTAGAGGATGTGTGGATCAGGTGTTTGCTTTGAAGAATGTACGTGAGAAATATTCAGAGGAGCAGATGGATTTGTATGTAGCATTTATGGATCTGGAGAAGGCATATGATAGAGTTGATAGAGATGCTCTGTGGAAGGTATTACGAATATATGGTGTGGGAGGCAAGTTGTTAGAAGCAGTGAAAAGTTTTTATCGGGGATGTAAGGCTTGTGTACGTGTAGGAAGAGAGGAAAGTGATTGGTTCTCAGTGAATGTAGGTTTACGGCAGGGGTGTGTGATATCTTCATGGTTGTTTAATTTGTTTATGGAGGGGTTGTTAGGGAGGTGAATGCAAGAGTTCTGGAAAGAGGGTCAAGTATGCAGTCTGTTGTGGATGAGAGAGCTTGAGAAGTGAGTCAGTTGTTGTTCGCTGATGATACAGCGCTTGTGCCTGATTCGTGTGAGAAACTGCAGAAGCTGGTGACTGAGTTTGGTAAAGTGTGTGAAAGAAGAAAGCTGAGAGTAAATGTGAATAAGAGCAAGGTTATTAGGTACAGTAGGGTTGAGGGACAAGCCAATTGGGAGGTAAGTATGAATGGAGAAAAACTGGAGGAAGTGAAGTGTTTTAGATATCTGGGAGTGGATTTAGCAGCGGATGGAACCATGGAAGTGGAAGTGAATCACAGGGTGGGGGAGGGAGGGAAGCTTCTGGTAGCGTTCAAAAATGTGTTGTCGGCGAGAGCGTTATCTCAGAGAGCAAAAATGGGTATGTTTGATGGAATAGTGGTTCCACCATCGTTATATAGTTGCGAGGCATGGGCTATGAATAGAATTGTGTGGCTCCTAGGAGGGTGGATGTGTTGGAAATGAAATGTTTGAGGACAATATGTGGTGTAAGGTGGTTTGATCAAGTAAGTAATGGAAGGGTAAGAGAGATGTATGGTGATAAAAAGGCTGTGGTTGAGAGAGCAGAAGAGGGTGTGATGAAATGGTTTGGACACATGGAGAGAATGAGTGCGGAAGGATTGACAAAAATATATATGTGTCAAAAGTGGAGGGTAGAAGGAGAAGCGGGAGACCAAATTTGAGGTGGAAGGATGGAGTGAAAAAGATTTTGAGGGATCGGGGCCTGAACATACAGGAGGGTGAAAGGCGTGCAAGGACAACGATGTGGTATACCTGAGTGGACGTGCTGTCAATGGGTGAACCAGGGCATGTGAAACGTATGGGGTAAGCCATGGAAAAGTCTGTCGGGCCTGGCTGTGGATGGAGAACTGTGGTTTCGATGCATAACACATGACAATTAGAGACTGAGTGTGACTGCATGTGAACTTCTTTGTCTGTTCACGGCGCTTCCTCGCTGGACTGGATGGGGGATAGGGGGTATGGGTAAGGCGAGGGGGGAATGCTATTTGGCGGGGTGGCGACGGAAACGGATGAATCCAACAAATAATATGTATATGTGTATATATGCATATGCCAGTGTATGTATATGTATGTATACGTTGAAAGGTATACGTATGTATATGTGCGTGTGTGGGCGTTTATGTATATACATGTGTATGTGGATAGGTTGGGTCATTCCTCGTCTGTTTCCTTGCGCTACCTCGCTAACGCGGAAGACGGCGGATGAGTATAACAAAAAATAATATATATGTATATATTACTAGTAATCGAATAGTCATTTCCCTATTAGGGACGATCATTGCCGAGGGGAAAGCAGTGATGGCTTGCGCAAAAGATGCTTGTGGCATGAGAAGCATGGGAGGTGGGCAGATTAGAAAGGGTGGGATGATGAAGTAAGATTATTAGTGAAAGAGAAGAGAGGCATTTGGACGATTTTTGCAAGAAAATAATGCAAATGAGTGGGAGATGTATGAAAGAAAGAGGCAGGAGGTCAAGAGAAAGGTCCAAGAGGTTAAAAAGAGGGCAAATGAGAGTTGGGGTGAGAGAGTATCATTATATATTAGGGAGAATAAAAAGATGTTTTGGAAGGAGGTAAATAAAGTGCGTAAGACAAGGGAACAAATGGGAACTTCAGTGAAGGGGGCTAATAGGGAGGTGATAACAAGTGGTGATGTGAGAAGGAGATGGAGTGAGGATTTTGAAGGTTCGTTGAATGTGTTTGATGATAGAGTGGCAGATATAGGGTGTTTTGGTCGGGGTGGTGTGCAAAGTGAGAGGGTTAGGGAAAATGATTTGGTAAGCAGAGAAGAGGTAGTAAAAGCTTTGCGGAAGATGAAAGCCGGCAAGGCAGCAGGTTTGGATGGTATTGCAGTGGAATTTATTTAAAAAGGGGGTGACTGTATTGTTGACTGGTTAGTAAGGTTATTTAATGTATGTATGACTCATGGTGAGGTGCCTGAGGATTGGCGGAATGCATGCATAGTGCCATTGTACAAAGGCAAAGGGGATAAGAGTGAGTGCTCAAATTACAGAGGTATAAGTTTGTTGAGTATTCCTGGGAAATTATATGGGAGGGTATTGATTGAGAGGGTGAAGGCATGCACAGAGCATCAGATTGGGGAAGAGCAGTGTGGTTTCAGAAGTGGTAGAGAATGTGTGGATCAGGTGTTTGCTTTGAAGAATGTACGTGAGAAATAATCAGAGGAGCAGATGGATTTGTATGTAGCATTTATGGATCTGGAGAAGGCATATGATAGAGTTGATAGAGATGCTCTGTGGAAGGTATTAAGAATATATGGTGTGGGAGGCAAGTTGTTAGAAGCAGTGAAAAGTTTTTATCGGGGATGTAAGGCTTGTGTACGTGTAGGAAGAGAGGAAAGTGATTGGTTCTCAGTTAATGTAGGTTTACGGCAGGGATGTGTGATATCTTCATGGTTGTTTAATTTGTTTATGGAGGGGTTGTTAGGGAGGTGAATGCAAGAGTTTTGGAAAGAGGGTCAAGTATGCAGTCTGTTGTGGATGAGAGAGCTTGAGAAGTGAGTCAGTTGTTGTTCGCTGATGATACAGCGCTGGTGCCTGATTCGTGTGAGAAACTGCAGAAGCTGGTGACTGAGTTTGGTAAAGTGTGTGAAAGAAGAAAGCTGAGAGTAAATGTGAATAAGAGCAAGGTTATTAGGTACAGTAGGGTTGAGGGACAAGCCAATTGGGAGGTAAGTATGAATGGAGAAAAACTGGAGGAAGTGAAGTGTTTTAGATATCTGGGAGTGGATTTAGCAGCGGATGGAACCATGGAAGTGGAAGTGAATCATAGGGTGGGGGAGGGGGCGAAAGTTCTGGGAGCGTTGAAGAATGTGTGGAAGTCGAGAACATTATCTCAGGAAACAAAAATGGGTATGTTTGAAGGAATAGGGGTTCCAACAATGTTATGTGGTTGCGAGGCGTGGGCTATAGATAGAGTTGTGCGGAGGAGGGTAGATGTGCTGGAAATGAGATGTTTGAGGACAATATGTGGTGTGAGGTGGTTTGATCGAGTAAGTAATGATAGGGTAAGAGAGATGTGTGGTAATAAAAAGAGTGTAGTTGAGAGAGCAGAAGAGGGTGTTTTGAAATGGTTTGGTCACATGGAGAGAATGAGTGAGGAAAGATTGACCAAGAGGATACATGTGTCAGAGGTGGAGGGAACGAGGAGAAGTGGGAGACCCAATTGGAGGTGGAAAGATGGAGTGAAAAAGATCTTGAGCGATCGGGGCCTGAACATGCAGGAGGGTGAAAGGTGTGCAAGGAATAGAGTGAATTGGAACGATGTGGTATACCGGGGTCGACGTACTGTTAATGGATTGAACCAGGTATGTGAAGCGTCTGGGATAAACCATGGAAAGTTGTGTGGGGCCTGGATGTGGAAAGGGAGCTGTGGTTTCAGTGCATTATTACAGGACAGCTAGAGACTGAGTGTGAACGAATGTGGCCTTTGTTGTCTTTTCCTAGCGCTACCTCGCGCACATGAGGGGGGAGGGGGTTGTTATTTCATGTGTGGCGGGGTAGCGATGGGAATGAATAAGGACAAACAATATGAATTATGTACATGTGTATATATGTATATGTGTGTGTGTGTGTGTGTGTGTGTGTGTGTGTGTGTGTGTGTGTGTGTGTGTGTGTATGTATATATATGTATACGTTGATATGTATAGATATGTACATTTGCGTGTGTGGACGTGTATGTATATACATATGTATGTGGGTGGGTTGGGCCATTCTTTTTTTTTTTTTTTTTTTTTTTTCCTAAAAGAAGGAACAGAGAAGTGGGCCAGGTGAGGGTATTCCCTCAAAGGCCCAGTCCTCTGTTCTTAACGCTACCTCGCTATCGCGGGAAATGGCGAATAGTATAAAAAAAAAAAAAGAAATATATATATATATATATATATATACATATATATATATATATGAAATCTCACCTTTCACAGAATACATAATGCCCTCCAACAGCAAGGATTCGAACCCGGACCCTTTTCGTGGCAAACATAAACGCTAACCGCTCGGCTATGATCGCCCGTAATAGGGCAACGACTATTCGATTACTTGTAATCGAATACTCTTCGTCTCACATCCTCTCCATTTGTCAAAACCATTTCAGCACATCTTGTATAGCTCTCTCAATCATATACTTCTTACTACCACACTTCTGCCTTACCCTGTCATTTCGTACTCGAGCAACCCGCTCTCCCCACACCACAAATTGTCATCAAGCAACTGATTTCCACCACATCCACCTTGTTCCATGCGCTGTGATCCAGGGCCTACGCTACGGATACAAACAATACTTTTAGGACTTTATCTTCAGACATATCCATTTTTCCCCTAACTTACGGTGCTCTCTCTTTCCACACTTTCCTCGGTGCACCCATCTACGCTCATGCACATTATGGGGCTATCCCAACGCTTGAGAGGCCAGCCATATACAAGCGGCTGAGACCATAGTTAAAGTGTTGTAATGTTGTGCTCTTATTGTCTTGAGTGAGGGGCAAGACAGTTGAGGAGTATGTGTTTATCACCCTCAGTATGGAAGTTGTATCTTGGGCATGCGGGATCTTGTGTCATGCTAGAACGGTGTTTGTAGAACTGGAGGGATGGCTGGTCTCCTCAGTGCAGAGGAAAAGTGGAGCTCATGCATGTAAGGGGTAAGTAGTTTGATCGTGGTGCATATGCGATAAACCCGAGATTACAGGCTGGGGCTTTAGCGCTTGTCGAGTCACTGGAGTGTGAATGTATTCTATATTTTTGCTTGTTGGGGAGAGGGGTGACCTGCTGTTTGTTGGGGAGAGGGGTGACCTGCTGTTTGTTGGGGAGATTGGTGACCTGCTGTTTGTTGGGGAGAGGGGTGATCTGCTGTTTGTTGGGGAGAGGGGTGACCTGCTGTTTGTTGGGGAGAGGGGTGACCTGCTGTTTGTTGGGGAGAGAGGTTACCTGGTGCTTGTTGGGGAGGGGTTTGTTTGCTGGGGAAAGGGGTGCTCTGATGTTTGTTGGGGAAAGGGGTGATCTGCAGCTGGCCGGGGAGAGAAGAGATCTGCCGTTTGTTGGGGAGAAGGGTGATCTGCTGTTTGTTGGGGAAAGGGGTGATCTGCAGTTTGCTGGGGAGAGGAGAGATCTGCTGTTTTTTGGGGAGAGGGGTGATCTGCTCTTTGTTGGGGAAAGGGGTGATCTGCTGTTAGTTGAGGAAAGAGGTAATTTGCTGTTTGTTGGGGAAAGGGGTGATCTACTGTTTGTTGGGAAGAGGAGAGATCTGTTGTTTGTTTGTGAGAAGGGAGATCTGCTGTTTGTTGGGGAAAGGGGTGATCTGTTGTTTGCTGGGGAAAGGGGGTAATCTTCTGTTTGTTGGGGAAAGGGTAATCTGCTATTTATTGGGGAGACGGGTGACCTGCTATTTGTTGGAGAGAGGAGAGACCTGCTTTTTGTTGGGGAGAAGGGTGATCTGCTGTTTGTTGGGGAGACAGGCGATCTGCTGTTTGTTGGGGATAGAGGCGATCTCCTGTTTGTTGGGGGAAAGGGGTGATCTGCCTTTTGTTGGGAGAGGGGTATTCTGCAATTTGTTGGGGAAGGGGCGATCTTCTGTTTGTTGGGGAAATGGGTAATCTGCTGTTTGTTGAGGAAAGGGATGATCTGCTGTTTGTTGGGGAAAGGGGTGGTCTAATTTTGTTTGGGAAAGGGGTGATATGCTGTTTGTTGGAGAAAGGGATGATCTGCTGTTTGTTGGGGAAAGGGGTATTCTGCAATTTGTTGGGGAAGGGGCGATCTTCTATTTGTTTGGGAAAGGGATGATCTGCTGTTTGTTGGGGAAAGGGGTGGTCTAATTTTGTTGGGGAAAGGGGTGATCTGCTGTTTGTTAGGGAGAGGGGTGAGCTGTTGTTTGTTGGGGAGAGGGGTCACCTGCTATTTGTTGGGGAGAGGGGTGATCTGTTGTTTGTTGGGGAGAGGGGTCACCTGCTGTTTGTTGGGGAGAGGGGTGATCTGTTGTTTGTTGGGGAGAGGGGTGACCTGCAGGTATTGGTTGCAGGAGGATGAGTGACAGGTAATTTTATCATTTCCATCTCGGGGTTGGTTATGAAGTATCGGGGTGGGAGGAGTAACTTGCTGCTCCAAGAACTGGTAGACGAGCATGTTCAGGCGAAATGGTATTGGAAGTGCTGTGTTTTGTTGTACTGCTGGTGATTTCTGGTCCTCTTCATTGACTGTTGCGTCGCGCTTTTCATGGAACTTTACTTCCCTTTTTTCAAGGTAACGTTAGGTTTGCATGCTAAGTTATGCATCGCATTCACGTAGAAGACAGACACTGAACACAGACTGTCTACGAAAACATGAACTCCCTCCGTCTCTTCTCCCATGTTCATGCTACAGGCGAAGGAAAAAGAAGTGAGGACCAGATAAAGTTATTGTCAAGGAAAACAAGGCGAGGGAGAAGAACGGTTAGTTGGGTAAGGGTAGAAGTAGACGGACAGACAGACAGACTGATAGATAGATAGACGTAGTCAAGTATGACAGGTTGAGCTCAGGAGTGTTGGGAAGCAATCTAGGCGTGTTGTGTTTAACTTACACTTACATGGTGCTTGTCTCATCTGCAGCCGCTGGTTTACGATCTGGTTTATGGTTTCCGCCTTATCCTTCAGTAAACATGAGATTGCATTGCTTACTTGGATATTGTCATTTCTATTTTCCATAGTTGTATCTATATTATGGGATTCCAAATCCCTATACACTTCTATGGCTCGACCAGAACCATCGCACTTACGGCCATTTAGTGACATATCAAACTCACATTGGGTCTGAATAATGACAGAATTACCGTTCTGTGATCCCAGGAAACTAGAGTTACGAAGAACGCGTCGTATGAGTTGCTAGTTATCAAGTGTTATGGGTGAGGTGGAGAGATTGTATGTCTCTGGAGTGAATACCAGCTGCCTAAGTGTGGATGTGTCGGAAAGTATAGACGCTACCCTGGGCAAAAAGGGGGTGAAAATTGACAACCACTGGAGTTCTAGCTCGCTGCGCAGCCGGTGCTCACCTTCCCGATGTCCGTTCAGGTAGTACTACCCTGGCAGGTGGCTGCCTACCAGAGAGGGAGAGAGAGAGAGAGAGAGAGAGAGAGAGAGAGAGAGAGAGAGAGAGAGAGAGAGAGAGAGGAGGCTGGCAAACAAACACGAACTTTTTATGTTATCTAGAGCCAGAGGATTTTCTTGGACCCAGACTGAAATGGGTTCCTAATTCTCATTTGGGAGCCAAAGCTGTGCGTACCGGTAGATGTTTTTCCAAGTTTATACATCGCACCAACATCATGGAGACTAATACTCATGATGTGTCCTTCTGATACTTGAAGTAGAAGGTCTCGCGAGATTCCCCAGTCGACTTAATCATATCTGCTGGGAATTATGTAAAGCTTCTCTTGAGCGTCATTTGTTACGCTCCAGGGAAAGCCAGATGGGCGTTATCTAGTGTTGAGAGTGACTGTGTTGGTGGTTTTCTCGAGGATGAGGTGTGGATCCTGCAGGGGATGCACATTACTCCTCCAAAAGGACTTGGTGTGTATCCTGCAGGGAATGCGCATTACTCCTGCAGAAGGACTAGGTGTGTATCCTGCAGGGGATGCACACATTACTCCTGCAGCATTATTGCAGGAGGAGCACATCACTGTTGTAGGAGACGTCATCACTCCTGCAGAAGAAGTCATCGCTCCTGAAGGGGGAAGCTCATCGCTCCTGCAGGGGAAGTCGTCGTTTCTGAAGGAGAAGCACGTCGCTCCTGAGGGAGAAGCACATCGCTCCTAAAGGAAAATCACATCATTCCTGCAGGAAAAGCCATCATTCCTGCAGAATAAGCCTATACTTTTCCAGGAGTAGCACATCCAATAGCAGAAGTACATCACTCCTGCAGGAGAAGCTTATCACTCCTGCAGGAGAAGCACATTACTCCTGCAGGAGAGGGATATCACTCCTGCAGGAGAAGCACATCACACCTACAAGAGAAGCACGTCAATCCTGCGGGAGAAGCACACCACTCCTGCAGGAGAAGCATATCACTCTTGCAGGCAAACGATATCACTCCTGCAGGAGAAGCACATCACTCCTGCAGGAGAAGCACATCAATCCTGCGGAGGAAGCACTTCACTCCTGCAGGAGAAGCACGTTACCCCCGTAAGAGAAGCACGTCAACCCTGCAAGAGAAGCATATCACTCCTGAGGGAGAAACTGCAGAAACTGCCACTCATGCAGAAGCACATTACACCTGCAGGGGAAGCACATAACTCCTGCAGGAGAAGCACAGGAGAAGTACATTACTCCTGCAGGAGAAGCACGTCAATCATGCAAGAGAACCATATCACTCCTGCAGGAGAAGCATATCCTTCCTGCAGAAACTGCCACTCATGCAGAAGCACATTACTCCTGCAGGAGAAGCACAAAACACCTGCAGGAGAAGCACATCACTTCTGCAGGAGAAGCATTTAAATCATGCAGGAGAAGTACATTACTCCTGCAGGAGAAGCACATCACTTATGCAGGTAAAAATACATCACTCCTGCAGGAGAAGCACATCACTCCTGCAGGAGAAACACGTCATTCCTGCAGGAGAATCACACCATTCCTGAAGGAGAAGCACATCACTCCTGCAGGAAAAGCATCTAACTCCTTCAGGAGAAGTACATTACTCCTGCAGGAGAAGCACATCACTTATGCAGGAGAAACACATCACTTATGCAGGAGAAACACATCACTCCTACAGGAGAAGCACTTTACTCCTGCAGGAGAAGCATATCACACCTGCAGGAGAAGCACGTCATTTCTGTGGGAGAATCACACCAATCCTGCAGGAGAAGCACATCACACCTGCAGGAGAAGCAGGTCATTTCTGTAGGAGAATCACACCATTCCTGCAGGAGAAACACATTGCTCCTGCAGGAGAGGCACATCCCTCCTACAGGAGAAAGCATCACTCTTGATATTCTGCGGTCTACCTCAGGCCAGGTTCCCACCGGCTTCACTATTGGTAAACATTGGTTACTTCTCCCAGGATGCGTGTCCAGGGTATTAGGTTTAGACTCTCGATAAAGTATTATCATCTTTTCCCTAGGACATACCTATCTCCGTGGTAATATCTATGATGGATAATCGTCCTTGAAAAGTCTTAGATTTCGATCCATCTGACTATTTTTAGAACCCATGTGTATATCACTCTTAAAACAAAGAAGAATAGGATTTCTAATTTGCTTTCCTGTGAATTCTTATATGAATCACGTTGGCATGAGCTTTGTCTTTTCTCAGTTCTGTCTCACAGAGTCAAGCAGCGGGAGTCGATCCCTGGATCAGCGGGTCGAGGCTGAGGTAATTACCACACACAGCCAAACACTTCCAGGGGCTGGAATGCTTTACATGGCGGGAATCTAGAAGCTCTGTGAGGAGGAGTGATCTTGCCCGGATCAGTGATGGACTTGAGTTGCAAAAATATATATATATATATATATATATATATATATATATATATATATATATATATATATATATATATATATATATATATATATATATATATATATATGAAGATGAAATCGTTCTTCAATAGGAGTATATGGGTTCAGATATTTATTTTCATTAATACTTTCCATTACACATGTTTTACGGAGACGATCCGCCTCATCAGGTGTAAACAATTCATGAAGAGTCAGATCCCAACACCAACACAAAGACTTGTACATCCTGTCACCACCATGCCAGAGTGGACACTGACCTGACCGTTGAGGGGAAAGCGGGGAGTGCCTTGTGGTTAGGGTGGGTTGTGTAGGAGTAGTTGGCCTGGATGATCAACTACTATTCTCATGTCTTGATAATTCTTTCATAATAATTTGATTGATAATAATATGTGCTTTAAAGTTGCCTGGGGATAGATCAAAGCTATTGATATCAGCAATAATGATATTCAGTGATGTTACGTGTAGCATCGTCCAGTGAAGGGGTACAATGTGACTGGGTAGTTAAGGTCTACATGATGATCGTTTTCTTCCCAATGTTTAGCAGCAGCATTACATGGTCACCTCTGCGTACTGACTGACTGTGCCAATAGCATCTCTCACTTTCTGTTTTATCCGTCTGGCCAATCTATACATCTTTACATGGCTTGCATTTAACGGCGTAAACACTCCCAATTCTTAATGATTTGGCCTACTTTTGATGAAGATCTTAGTGAGAATGTTGTTATATTGGAAGGCAACATTAGAAACACTGATATTTTAGTACTTATTTTACATTAGTTTAGTTAGGAAAATAGGGCAACACCAGACAATTAGATCTATCATCCTCTTCCACATCTAATACAACTAGTAACCTTCATCATCCATCATTGCGAACCTTCGAAACTCCTACATCTTCCCCTTCATGATAGTCCTCAGTTATCTCTTGTCACTGGGGTAATACCATATCCATCACCTTGATCTCAAATCTGTTTCTTGCGCCATTCTAAACTTTTAAAAAACTGTAAGTTGCTCGTATATATCAATACGAAGTATCTTAAGAAGGTTCGATGAGACGCGAAGAACTAAGTAGCTAGTATTATCAACTGGAGCAAATGGTATATACCATCGCACTAAAATCTCTAAGAAAAGTTCAAAGGGATGCGAAGAA
>NC_092234.1:67400467-67435467 GCF_036320965.1 Panulirus ornatus
CACGCAAATATACATACCTACACAGCTTTCCATGGTTTACCCCAGACGCTTCACATGCCTTGATTCAATCCACTGACAGCACGTCAACCCCGGTATACCACATTGCTCCAATTCACTCTATTCCTTGCCCTCCTTTCACCCTCCTGCATGTTCAGGCCCCGATCACACAAAATCTTTTTCACTCCATCTTTCCACCTCCAATTTGGTCTCCCTCTTCTCCTCGTTCCCTCCACCTCTGACACATATATCCTCTTGGTCAATCTTTCCTCACTCATTCTCTCCATGTGCCCAAACCATTTCAAAACACCCTCTTCTGCTCTCTCAACCACGCTCTTTTTATTTCCACACATCTCTCTTACCCTTACGTTACTTACTCGATCAAACCACCTCACACCACACATTGTCCTCAAACATCTCATTTCCAGCACATCCATCCTCCTGCGCACAACTCTATCCATAGCCCACGCCTCGCAACCATACAACATTGTTGGAACCACTATTCCTTCAAACATACCCATTTTTGCTTTCCGAGATAATGTTCTCGACTTCCACACGTTCTTCAAGGCTCCCAGAATTTTCGCCCCCTCCCCCACCCTCCCCCACCCTTTTGATCGAGTAAGTAACGTAAGGGTAAGAGAGATGTGTGGAAATAAAAAGAGCGTGGTTGAGAGAGCAGAAGAGGGTGTTTTGAAATGGTTTGGGCACATGGAGAGAATGAGTGAGGAAAGATTGACCAAGAGGATATATGTGTCGGAGGTGGAGGGAACGAGGAGAAGAGGGAGACCAAATTGGAGGTGGAAAGATGGAGTGAAAAAGATTTTGTGTGATCGGGGCCTGAACATGCAGGAGGGTGAAAGGAGGGCAAGGAATAGAGTGAATTGGAGCGATGTGGTATACCGGGGTTGACGTGCTGTCAGTGGATTGAATCAAGGCATGTGAAGCGTCTGGGGTAAACCATGGAAAGCTGTGTAGGTATGTATATTGCGTGTGTGGACGTATGTATATACATGTGTATGGGGGGGGGGTTGGGCCATTTCTTTCGTCTGTTTCCTTGCGCTACCTCGCAAACGCGGGAGACAGCGACAAAGCCAAAAAAAAAAAAAAAAAATATATATATATATATATATATATATATTGATTTAATTATTTTACTTATTCATTTACATATGTTTTGTATATACTCATATACACACACAAACACACACACACACACACACACACGCATAGCACCAGAAGTGAAAGACATATTGCATCATGAGGTTTGATAGACGTAAATCGTTGATCATCTTGGGCTGGAAGAAGACCATATTACAGCGGAAGAAGAAAAAGTTAGCAGTGGATGAAGAGAACATCAAAACGCTGCAGTTCGTGAGGTAATATGATCTATGAAAGTTAGTACAGTGAGAGCATAAGAGGATGACGTTCAACATGGAGCTGTGCAGTCAAGAGGTACTTGCTTGAGCTGGCTAAGAACCTCGCTGAGGAGGAGTAATTCTGTTAGGCGTTCGCTAGAGGTGATGCACAAGGGGAAGAGCTTGAAGCAGAGAATGTATACATTCATTAGACGAAAAGCAAGATGAACCAAGTGAGGCTAAAGATAAGAAAAGTCCCGTCATTAGCGGAGGAAAGACAGGAATGCAAAATGGTTTGAGGCTGAGATTGGAATTCATACTTAAGAACGAGGAAGAATTGGTATTAAATGGAAAGGAGTAGAAGTTCAATGACCGAGTCAGGGAGAACTAACCAGATATTGTCGGAGTAGTGGAGAGGAACCTTACCAAAGAGGTAAGATCTTATCTGTTCTGATAGACAGGGAAGACAGAGGGGGTGGGACATTGACCCTCTTAATTAGAGTTCCTGTAAGTCTTGAAGAAATATTTGAATGGCCCATTCAAAAAGCATACAACGGGAAAAGTAATTGTGATTAAGACATGCAGAGTGATGTTCTGAATCCATAATCCATCAAATGATTGCAATAAACCAGAACAGATTATTCAAGGACGACAATGAATGATCAATCAGGATGGGGCAGGGAGCAGCACTATATTCCATTCTCAGACATAATAAAGTTTTGACAGTAGGGGATCTCATTTGGGGAGAGAGAGAGAGAGAGAGAGAGAGAGAGAGAGAGAGAGAGAGAGAGAGAGAGAGAGAGAGAGAGAGAGAGAGAGAGAGAGAGAGAGAGAGAGAGAGAGAGAGAGAGAGAGAGAGGAAGGATAGAGGACGATTTCCTTCTTTCAGTATTTATTTGAATAAGCTACAATCCGAAGGTCTGATTATGTGTTACTGCTAGACCCTAGTTTTTACTCACAGTAACATGGAAATATGAGATTTGATGCTACAACTGGTAAATGTGACCCCATGTATTGCTTAAGGTTGACTAGCTGGATATTGAGGATATAAACTACTGAGGATTAGACTGGAAAACAGACTGAGAGAGGAGATATAGTCATGGAAACCACACATTGTTTAACATTTTCTTTGAGAAATCATATTCGGATTAATTCAGATATGAGTATCATAGCCTCAGAAAAGTAGTGAAAGGTATGTAAGGAGAGACTAAGGAAATGTCAAAAAGTAAACGAGTGTAAGGATTTACTGAAGGGTAGTTACAGGCGACACTACAGCCAACCAGCGTGTGTTAAATATGAAAGAGCAAGGCTCAGGCGTAGTAAGATATGGAAAGAAGATCCGAAAAACTCCTGGGAAAATAGTAGGGTAAAGACGATAACAATGAAAAATTTTAACTTGAATTCGTCAGGAATATATTGTCGACTAAAGACCAGCTAATTGAGCTAAAGGATTCGTTGTCAAGAGCTTTAGAGGACGATGAATCGACATGCGAGGAAGACACTGTAACCCAAGATGACCGAGGCTGAATGAGGAAGATTAGTGAGAAAGTATTGAGAATGACGGAGGCAACAGAATCAGGCTATCAAAAGGTCTTGGCCCACATATGACCGAGTCCTGATGAAGTCTCGTCATATGTACTAAAGGAATTAGCTGAAAAATCTTGAGTTGCCACGAGAACTATCGTTAAAGAAATGGCTTAAAGACGTAGTGCCTAGTGAGTGGAAGAGGGCAAATGTCGCGTCTGTTTTAAGAAAGGAGAACGGGAGGTTGTGCTGAAGTGCATACGAGTCTCTCTGGTAAGTCTGGCTTATAATTCATTCAAAACGATGATCAGAAAGCAAATGGAAGATGATTTCATGATGAAAAACTACTGAACTACGAAAATATAATATGGGTTCAGGGAAAGAGCAATGATCCGAACAAATCTCTTCGATAGATTAGACGTCAACCTTCAGACAAGAGATATGGTTGGGTAAAATGTGTCATCCTGGACTTTCAAAAGGCGTTCCACCCTACACCATGGGTATGAAAGATGGATTTTCAGTATAGAAAAAGCTTTAAAAGTTGTATAAGAGAAGAGGAAGTTTAAGAAATGGATACCCTCCGGTGGAGACCTACGTACCGTAATGCACAAGTTGGTATAACTTGTTTTGTATGTTAGATCAGGAGACAAGGCAACTGAAACCCTAATCAAGGCCATCCTATCAACGCTATATATAAATATATATATATATATATATATATATATATATATATATATATATATATATATATATATATATATAGATAGATAGATAGATAGATAGATATATATTTTTTATTTTATCTATTTTGCTTTGTCGCTGTCTCCCGCGTTAGCGAGGTAGCGCAAGGAATCAGACGAAAGAATGGCCCAACCCGCCCACATACACATGTATATACATACACGTCCAAGCACGCAAATATACATACCTATACATCTCAATGTACACATATATATACACACACAGACATATACATATATACACATGTACATAATTCATACTGTCTGCCTTTATTTGTTCCCATCGCCACCTCGCCACACATGGAATAACAACCCCCTCCCCCCTCATGTGTGCGAGGTAGCGCTAGGAAAAGACGCCAAAGGCCCCATTCGTTCACATTCAGTCTCTAGCTGTCATGTAATAATGCACTGAAACCACAGCTCCCTTTCCACATCCAGGCCCCACACAACTTTCCATAGTTTACCCCAGACGCTCCACATGCCTTGGTTCAATCCACTGACAGCACGTCGACCGCGGTATAACACATCGTTCCAATTCACTCTATTCCTTGCACGCCTTTCACCCTCCTGCATGTTCAGGCCCGGATCACTCAAAATGTTTTTCACTCCATCTTTCCACCTCCAATTTGGTCTCCCACTTCTCCTCGTTCCCTCCACCTCTGACACATATATCCTCTTGGTCAATCTTTCCTCACTCATTCTCTCCATGTGACGAAACCATTTCAAAACACCCTCTTCTGCTCTCTCAACCACACTCTTTTTATTTCCACACATCTCTCTTACCCTTACATTACTTACTCGATCAAACCACCTCACACCACATATTGTCCTCAAACATCTCATTTCCAGCACTTCCACCCTCCTGCGCACAACTCTATCCATAGCCCACGCCTCGCAACCATACAACATTGTTGGAACCACTATTCCTTCAAACATACCCATTTTTGCTTTCCAAGATCATGTTCTCGACTTCCAAACATTCTTCAAGGCTCCAAGAATTCTCGCCCTCTCCCCCACCCTATGATTCACTTCCGCTTCCATGGTACCATCCGCTGCCAGATCCACTCCCAGATATCTAAAACACTTTACTTCCTCCAGTTTTTCTCCATTCAAACTTACCTCCCAATTGACTTGACCCTCAACACTACTGTACCTAATAACCTTGCTCTTATTCACATTTACTCTTAACTTTCTTCTTTCACACACTTTACCAAACTCAGTCACCAGCTTCTGCAGTTTCTTACATGAATCAGCCACCAGCGCTGTATCATCAGCGAACAACAAGTGACTCACTTCCCAAGCTCTCTCATCCACAACAGACTTCATACTTGCCCCTCTTTCCAAAACTCTTGCATTCACCTCCCTGACAACCCCATCCATAAACAAATCAAACAACCATGGAGACATCACATACCCCTGCCGCAAACCTACATTCACTGAGAACCAATCACTTTCCTCTCTTCCTACACGTAAACGTGCCTTACATCATCGATAAAAACTTTTCACTGCTTCTAACAACTTGCCTCCCACACCATATATTCTTAAAACCTTCCACAGAGCATCTCTATCAACTCTATCATATGCCTTCTCCAGATCCATAAATGCTACATACAAATGCATTTGTTTTTTAAGTATTTCTCACACACATTCTTCAAAGCAAACACCTGATCCACACATCCTCTACCACTTCTGAAACCACACTGCTCTTCCCCAGTCTGATGCTCTGTACATGCCTTCACCCTCTCAATCAATACCCTCCCATATAATATACCAGGAATACCCAACAAACTTATACCTCTGTAATTTGAGCACTCACTCTTATCCCCTTTGCCTTTTACAATGGCACTATGCAAGCATTCCGCCAATCCTCAGGCACCCCACCTTGAATCATACATACATTAAATAACCTTACCAACCAGTCAACAATACAGTCACCCCCTTTTTTAATAAATTCCACTGCAATACCATCCAAACCTGCTGCCTTGCCGGCTTTCATCTTCCGTAAAGCTTTTACTACCTCTTCTCTATTTACCAAATCATTTTCCCTAACCCTCTCACTTTGCACACCACCTCGACTAAAACACCCTATATCTGCCACCCAATCATCAAACACATTCAACAAACCTTCAAAATACTCACTCCATCTCCTTCTCACATCACCATTGTTTGTTATCACCTCCCCATATATATATATATATATATATATATATATATATATATATATATATATATATATATATATATATATATATATATATATATATATATATATATATATATATATATATGTATATATATATATATATATATATATATATATATATATATATATATATATATATATATATATATATATATATATATATATATACATATATATATATATATATATATATATATATATATATATATATATATATATATATATATATATATATATATATATATATATATATATATATATATATATATATATATATGTATACTCTTAAGAGTCCAAGGGGAAAATGAAACCCTCTCCTCCTTGTATTTCAACTTTCTGAAAGGGGAAACAGAAGAAGGAATCACGCGGGGAGTGCTCATCCTCCTCGAAGGCTCAGATTGGGGGGTCTAAATGTGTGTGAATGTAACCAAGATGAGAAAAACGGAGAGATAGGTAGTATGTTTGAGGAAAGGAACCTAGATGTTCTGGCTCTGAGTGAAACGAAGATCAAGGGTAAAGGGGAAGAGTGGCTTGAGAATGTCTTGGGAGTAAAGTCAGGGGTTGGTGAGAGGACAAAAGCAAGGGAAGGAGTAACACTAATCCTGAAACAGGAGTGGTGGGAGTATGTGATAGTGTAAGAAAGTAAACTCTAGATTGATATGGGTAAAACTGAAAGTGGATGGAGAGAGATGGGTGATTATTGGTGCATATGCACCCGGTCATGAGAAGATGGATCATGAGAAGCAAGTGTTTTGTAAGCACTTGAGTGAGTGTGTTAGTATTTTTGATGCACGAGAACGGATTATAGTGATGGGTGATTTGAATGCAAAGGTGAGTAATGTGGCAGTTGAGGGAATAATTGGTGTACATGGGGTGTTCAGTGTTGTAGATGGAAATGTTGAAGAGCCTGTAGATTTCTGCGCTGAAAAAGGACTGGTGATTCGGAATACCTGGTTTAAAAAGAGATATAAAGATAAGTATACGTATGTAAGTAGGAGAGATGGCCAGAGAGCGTTAGTGGATTACGTGTTAATTGATAGGCGCGCGAGAGAGAGACTTTTGGATGTTAATGTGCTGAGAGGTGCAACTAGAGGGATGTCTGATCATTATCTTGTGGTGGTGAAGGTGAAGATTTGTAGAGGTTTTCAGAAATGAAGAGAGAATGTTAAGGTTGAGAGTATGGTGAGAGTAAGTGAGCTTGGGAAGGAGACTTGTGTGAGGAAGTACCAGGAGAGGCTGAGTAAAGAATGGGAAAAGATGAGAACAAAGGACGTAACGGGATGGGGGAGGAATGGGATGTATTTAGAGAAGCAGTGATGGCTTGCGCAAAACATGCTTGTGTCATGAGAAGCGTGGGAGGTGGGCAGATTAGAAAAGGTAGTGAGTGGTGGGATGAAGAAGTAAGATTATTAGTGAAAGAGAAGAGAGAGGCATTTGGACGATTTTTGCAAGGAAATAATGCAAATGAGTGGGAGATGAATAAAAGAAAGAGGCAGGAGGTCAAGAGAAAGGTGCAAGAGGTGAAGAAGGCAAATGAGAGTTGGGGTTAGAGAGTATCATTAAATTCTAGGGAGAATAAAAAGATGTTTTGGAAGGAGGTAAATAAAGTGCGTAAGACAAGGGAAAAAATGGGAACATCAGCGAAGGGGGCTAATGGGAAGGTGATAACAAGTCGTGGTGATGTGAGAAGATGGAGTGAGTATTTTGAAGGTTTGTTGAATGTGTTTGATGATAGAGTGACAGATATAGGGTGTTTTGGTCGAGGTGGTGTGCAAAGTGAGAGGGTTAGGGAGAATGATTTGGTAAACAGAGAAGAGGTAGTAAAAGTTTTGCGGAAGATGAAAGCCGGCAAGGCAGCGGGTTTGGATGGTATTGCAGTGGAACTTATTAAAAAATGGGGTGACTGTATTGTTGACTTCTTGGTAAGGTTATCTAATGTATGTATGTCTCATGGTGAGGTTCCTGAGGATTGGCGGAATGCTTGCATAGTGCCATTGTACAAAGGCAAAGGGGATAAAAGTGAGTGCTCAAATTACAGAGGTATAAGTTTGTTGAGTATTCCTGGGAAATTATATAGGAGGGTATTGATTGAGAGGGTGAAGGCATGTACAGAGCATCAAATTGGGGAAGAGCAGTGTGGTTTCAGAAGTGGTAGAGGATGTGTGGATCAGGATTTTGCTTTGAAGAATATATGTAAGAAATACTTAGAAAAGCAAATGGATTTGTATGTAGCATTTATGGATCTGGAGAAGGCATATGATAAAATTGATAGAGATTCTCTGTAGAAGGTATTAAGAATATATGGTGTCGGAGGCAAGTTGTTAGAAGCAGTTAAAAGTTTTTATCGAGGATGTAAGGCATGTGTACGTGTAGGAAGAGAGGAAAGTGATTGGTTCTCAGTGAATGTAGGTTTGCAGCAGGGGTGGTTTGGAAAGAGGGGCAAGTATGGAGACCGTTGTGGATGAGAGAGCTTGGGAAGTGAGTCACTTGTTGTTCGCTGATGATACAGCGTTGGTGGCTGATTCATGTGAGAAACTGCAGAAGCTGGTGACTGAGTTTGGTAAAGTGTGTGAAAGAAGAAATTGTAGAGTAAATGTGAATAAGAACAAGGTTATTAGGTACAGTAGGGTTGAGGGACAAGTCAATTGGGAGGTAAGTTTGAATGGAGAGAAACTGGAGAAAGTGAAGTGTTTTGCATATCTGGGAGTGGATCTGGCAGCGGATGGAACCATGGAAGCGGAAGTGAATCATAGGATGAGGGAGGGGGCGAAAGTTCTGGGAGCGTTAAAGAATGTGTGGAAGTCGAGAACATTATCTCAGAAAGCAAAAATGGGTATGTTTGAAGGAATAGTTGTTCCAGCAATGTTATATGGTTGCAAGGCGTGGGCTATGGATAGAGTTGTGCGGAGGAGGGTGGGTGTGCTGGAAATGAGATGTTTGAGGACAATATGTGGTGTGAGGTGGTTTGATCGAATAAGTAATGTAAGTGTAAGAGAGATATGAGGAAATAAAAAGAGTGTGATTGAGAGACCAGAAGAGGATGTTTTGAAATGGTTTGCTCACATGGAGAGAATGAGTGAGGAAATATTGACCAAGAAGATATATGTGTCGGAGGTGTAGGGAACGAGGAGAAGTGGGAGACCAAATTGGAGGTGGAAAGATAGAGTGAAAAAGATTTTGAGTGGTCGGGACCTGGTATACCGGGGTCGAACCAGGGCATTTAAAGCGTCTGGGGTAAACCATGGAAAGTTCTGTGGGGCCTGGATGTGGAAAGGGAGCTGTGGTTTCGGAGCATCATTACATGACAGATAGAGACTGAGAGTGAACGAATGTGGCCTTTGTTGTCTTTTCCTAGCGCTACCTCGCGCACATGAGGGGGGAGGGGGTTGTTATTTCATATGTGGCTGGGCGGTGATGTGAATGAATAAAGGCAGACAGTATGAATTATGTACATGTGTATATATGTATATGTCTGTGTGTGTGTATATATATATATATATATATATATATATATATATATATATATATATATATATATATATATATATATATATATATATATATATATATATATATATATATATATACATATATATATATATATATATATATATATATATATATATATATATATATATATATATATATATGTATATATATATATATATATATATATATATATATATATATATATATATATATATATATATATATATATATATATAAATATATATATATATATATATATATATATATATATATATATATATATATATATATATATATATATATATATATATATATATATATATATATATATATATGAGTGAGGAAAGATTGACCAAGAGGATATATGTGTCGGAGGTGGAGGGAACGAGGAGAAGTGGTAGACCAAATTGGAGGTGGAAAGATGGAGTGAAAAAGATTTTGAGTGATCGGGGCCTGAACATGCAGGAGGGTGAAAGGCGGGCAAGGAATAGAGTGAATTGGATCGATGTGGTATACCGGGGTTGACGTGCTGTCAGTGGATTGAATCAGGGCATGTGAAGCGTCTGGGGTAAACCATGGAAAGCTGTGTGGGGCCTGGATGTGGAAAGGGAGCTGTGGTTTCGGTGCATTATTGCATGACAGCTAGAGACTGAGTGTGAACGAATGAGGCCTTTGTTGTCTTTTTCTAGCGCTACCCCGCACACATGAGGGGGAAGGGGGATGGTATTCCATATGTGACGAGGTGGCGATGGAAATGAATAAAGGCAGACAGTGTGAATTGTGTGCATGGGTATATATTTATGTGTCTGTGTGTGTATATATATATATATATATATATATATATATATATATATATATATATATATATATATATATATATATATATATATATATATATATATATATATATATATATATATATATGTGTACACTGAGATGTACAGGTATGTATATTTGCGTGTGTGGACGTGTGTGTATATACATGTGTATGAGGGTGGGTTGGGCCATTTCTTTCGTCTGTTTCCTTGCGCTACCCCGCAAACGCGGGAGACAGCGACAAAGCAAAAAGAAAAAAAAAGTATATATATATATATATATATATATATATATATATATATATATATATATATATATATATATATATATATATATACACACACATACAGAAAAGGGCCTTTATGTTCTAGTGGTTAGCATCTTTGATCTTGACTCAACACGAGCCCGCTGGGAGTCGGACCCACGTGGGTTCGAATACTGGGCCTGGCAATCTGCCAACACCCAACCTAGGTGTTCAGCCTCCCCTTGGGTCTGGTCGATAAACGAGTACTTGGCTTAGGTTGGTGTGTGTGTGTGTGTGTGTGTGTGTGTGTGTGTGTGTAACACACAACAACTGTGATCACATCTAGAAGGAAGTAGCAATGAAAAGGTGGGACTGCCAGAAAAGGGGAGAGGGACTTGTCTCTCTGGAGTGAGAAGAGTTTCCGAGAGGCACTGATGAACAGCGGGACCCTCAGCTGGCGCACTGTATGGACAGTAGATTGACAAAGTCCGCCTCGTTGATTTGATAATATTTAATCCTATAATGAGACCAGACGAACCATTTCCCTCCCACTAAGATTCGCGAGAAAAGAAGAATTTCACTGATTCATGAAATGGAATCGTTTCCCGCACGGAGCTGTCGAAAAGTTGCTTCAGAAAGATCCTTAAATGATGGAATGTATGCCAGATACACTAAGACCTACAGGGGGGTGAAAACAGCGAGAGAGACAAGTAACGGGAGTAAATAGCAGATAATTAACCAAGCTCTGAGGTAAAAACATTGTCACCACAACAAATTATGAGAAATATATAACACAGGAAGTGGGTAATAACAGTGAGGGATGGAGAGGAGATAACTCGAAGAAATAAGAGATGAATTAAGACGAGATACGAAGAAAGAAAGGACAATGAGAGACGCATATCGGAGACAGCATCCAGGAAGTGCTATAGAGATAAGAGAAGGGAAGGATGTCCACATTAAGATGAAAAGGGAGGAAAAAAGTAATATGAACTAATCATTATGAGGAAGTCCGAGGATGATATATTCATTCCATCTCTGTTGGGCAGATTATCAAATGGTAAAACTGAAGAGCCCGGAGGACAGAGTTAATATCACAGACGAGGTCACAGGAGAAGAGCTGGCTGATGCGTTTCACTTCTTTCTTTTTTAGCTCAGGGGACTCTGACGTCACAGCGGTGGGTATGGCACCGTGGATGGCAGTGACATCAAACATCAGGGGATAAGGAAGCTCATGAAGGACTTGGACCCGCATAGAGCTGGTGATTGGATGTGGCTCGCCATTTGTGGAGAAATCCTAGAAAGGCTGACTGGGATGTTGTTTATGGTCTTGTCTGAAGATGGTTTTGTACCAATACACTTAAGGAGGAAGTGTGTATCAACAGTCATTAAAGACAGATGTAAAAGGGAATCTGTCTTGAACTATACAATCGTTGCCAACGAATGCGATCTACAGTGTTGTGCAGGTGATTAGGGACTGTTTGAGGTTATTCTAATGATAGGGAAGTGCTCAGGTTTGAGGTGACATAAATTAAGGAAAAAATGATGCATAAAAGATCTACCTGGTTCCTGTAAAATGCAGGGCAACGTCTCAGTAACGGGAGGTGGATAGAAGGCTGATGTATATCACTGACTTTTCAGTAAGTCTCTGATGATGTTCCTTGCAAAAGATCGATAGTTACCCGGGAATTGGAATTCCCGCGTAACTATCCAGGATAGTGTCAGAGAGAGAGAGAGAGAGAGAGAGAGAGAGAGAGAGAGAGAGAGAGAGAGAGAGAGAGAGAGAGAGAGAGAGAGAGAGAGAATTTCCGGGGGTTCATTTTCAAGCTGAACGAAAGTGGGGTTCCTCAGTGTTTTCCTTTGGACCACCTGCAGATCCTAACGTTCAAAATATTAATATTGAGCTGGAAGTATCTGAGTCATTTCTAGATATGTCTACTGATGATTTCAAAACTCATCAGTGAGGTAAGGAGTATCATACAATGCGTCAGATAAGATGTAACAGTGATACGATAAAAGGCGATCGAAATCTCAGTATTGACAAGTGTCAGGTGATAAAGGTGGGGGAAAGAGGAGAACAGTGCAGACTTGGTCACGTAAAGGTGCTTAGCCAAACCTTGAGGGGGATCCTGGAATCGACACATTATGAGGGTTGTGAGAAGTAAACTGTTTCATGGTCAGTGTCAAAATTACCTACAGATACGTGAAGCCTACAGGTACATGAAGCCTTCAGGTACATAAAGCCTACAGGTACATGGAGCCTACAGGTAGATGGAGCCTACAGGTACATGGAACCTACAGGTACATGGAGCCTACAGATACAAGGACTGAAGATATTCTAAGACGATGTGTATGACGTAGTGTGTTTAAACCAGGCTAGAATGTGCATCAGGATCTTAGAATCATCACTCAAGACAACACACAGTGCCCTCAGAAACTATCCAACAAAATAAACGTCGAAACTAGTGCCAATAAATATGATTAATAAATTACGAGAAGAGAGAAAGAAAGAATATCCTTAAAACATCCACACAAAAGGAATAAAGAGTAAGGGAAGAGATGATGATAAATGTTGAATAAAGTCTTTTTAAGGTCATTCTACAACTGGTCTTTTTTCTTTATTAACTAAAGGAACTGAGAAAGCGGATGGCATAACAGGACACTGGTTAAGGGAAGTGTCTGGGGGAACGTAAGGAAATATTCATTTAGTAGTAGGAGGAAAACAGCAAAATCGAGATGAAAGCTGGTGGCCTTGGGGTCCAAGAAAAGGCAATCCCAAATTGGTAATCATACACATAGATACATACATACATGGGGAATAGATAGATACGTACATGGAAAATAGATACATACATACATGGAAGGATATATACATATATTGCATAAATGTAGGGAGGGGCAAGTGGACTCACCCAGCACCCTGAGGTAGATGGTGAAGGCCTTGAGAGGCTTGGTACTGATCTGACACTCGTACGTCCCTTGGTCCCGGGGTTGAGCTGACTTGATCCTGAGCGTCCACTGGTTGGTGCCCTTCTGGTGCAAAGCCTCATATCGCAGGTCCGTTGTATACGTATACCTCCCCACCGTCAGGATGCGCAGGTCCCGCCCACGGATCCACGACACCTGCATGTACAAGGGAAGACAACAGGTGTTACAGGTATGTAAGGGTAGGAGTAGCGAGCGTCACGCCACTTGGATTCGCAGGTTCTCAATCAGGGATTCAAGGTAACTTTCCCTCCTCCACTTTCAGCTCCAACCTCTTTTTTCTCCAGGTTTCCCCACCCCTCCTCTCTCTCTCTCTCTCTCTCTCTCTCTCT
The DNA here is from genome assembly GCF_036320965.1 of Panulirus ornatus. Taxonomy (NCBI): domain Eukaryota; kingdom Metazoa; phylum Arthropoda; class Malacostraca; order Decapoda; family Palinuridae; genus Panulirus; species Panulirus ornatus. The sequence continues at coordinate 67,414,150 of NC_092234.1, forward strand.
CTCTCTCTCTCTGAAATTATCTTAACTTCTGCTTTCGAGAATTATTGGCTTGCGTGCCTCCTTCTGTGGCTCGGTCACGCAGCACCCAGCGGGCTTGCTACCACGTCCTGCAGATATCGTGTGTTAGCATCTCCAGGGTGAACCGAAACGATTTTTGCTTCTTTCCTTCCACAGCCAGACTGTAGAACTCTCTTTACCACCTTATATTTTTCCACAACTCCCAGGATCTGTCTTCCTATATGGGTGAGTTTATTACCTATTTGAAATTAGTGACACTTGATATATTTTCATTAGACTCCTGACCAGAATCGATGTCTTTGTGTATTGGGAAGTGAGTCACTTGTTCGCTGATGATATGGGACTGGTAGCTGATTCGGTTCAGAAACTGCAGAAGTTAGTGACTAAGTTTAGTAAAGTGTGTGAGGGAAGAAAGTTGAGAGTAAATGTGAATAAAAGCAAGTCTATTAGGTTCAATAGGGCTGAGGGACGAGTCAGTTGGGAGGTAAGTTTGAATAGAGAAAAACTGGAGGAAGTGAAGCGGTTCGGATACCTGTGAATGGACTCAGCAGGGGATGGAACCATAGAAGCGGAAGTGAGTCACAGGGTGGGAGAGGGAGCAAAGGTTCTGGAAGCGTTGAAGAATGTGTAGGAAGACGAGAACGTTATCTTGGAGAGCAAAAATGGATATGGATATATATATATATATATATATATATATATATATATATATATATATATATATATATATATATATATATATATATATTATTAAGAACGATAAATTCCTAACTGCACCTTCGTGTAATAACACTCTATAATCATTACACGAAAGTGCACTTCTAAACTTATCGTGTATGACTTTCCTCGTGGTTATCAGCAAATATATATTCATATGACAGGAATATCATCACAGGAAATCTTCCCCCTCCATCAGGAGGAGGCAGGGGGAATTTTGACCACAACAGTGAGACAAGATCGAGGCTGATGCAAGTGTGGAGAGGCAGCTACTGCAGCAAAAAGGAGGACCTTGTCCGACTTTAGAAAACTTTCAGAAGGGAAAGGAAGGAAGAGAAAAGAAGTTTAGAACTTGGGAGACGTAGTGTATACTGCAGACGAGAAATAGAGGAAGGGAGATTTGTAGGGCATGCTGGAGAAGAGCTGGAAGATATACAGGGTACGAGAAACTGGGAACAATAGCTAGACTGTGCTGTTTTGGTTAGCGTTCTTGACGGTGACGCATTCACGGGTCGTCCAGGGTCGAGCGCATAGGTTCGAATCCTCCGACAGTCGGTCCTCAGTCAACCCAGCTATTCATCCATCCTTAGGAGTTGGTCAATAGAATGGCTACCTGGCTCAGGCTAGGATACATATGTTTGTAGGGGTTAATGGGATGCCCTTGATCAGGGCCTCAGCTGCTAGTAACCTCAGCTGCCAGTGACGTCTCAGCTAACATAAAGAAAACATAGAAGACGTTTAGACAGTACAATAAAGGAATGGGGGATATAAGAAAGGGTGATCAAGAAAGAGAAGGAAGAAGTAATATGTAAATGAGAGAATACGCTTAGAAAGGCAAGGATGGAGAACAAGGGTAGAACGGTGGCTGCAGCTTGATAAAGCCGAAGACCAGTAGGACTGGAGGTGTGAAGCTTCTCCAAGGACTTTCTCGCTCTAAGGGAGTCCATCAGTTCCCTGATCCTGTGTGGAGTGCAGCCTTGAAGCTACAGGAGTCCCATAAATGAAATCCTGGGTATTATAGCTATGATATCAGTGATGATAACTATAATAGCTATCTATCTATCTATCTATCTCTCTACCTATATATATATATATATATATATATATATATATATATATATATGTGTGTGTGTGTGTGTGTGTGTGTGTGTGTGTGTGTGTGTGTGTGTGTGTGTGTGTGTGTGTGTGTGTGTGTGTGTGTGTGTGTGTAGAGAGAGAGAGAGAGAGAGAGAGAGAGAGAGAGAGAGAGAGAGAGAGAGAGAGCGAGAGAGAGTTTTTCCGAAATCTTATCAAAAAGTCAGGTCTAGCGCGTAACGCTCACCGCTGAAAAAATCTAGGATTACGATGTAGTAGTGATAGAGGAGTCGTGTGAGTTACGTGATGTCAAGTGTTATGTGTGAGGTGGAGGGAAAGTATGTTATTTGGACTAAAAGCCAGCATCCCTCGTGTTGGCGAGGCAGAAAGAGAAGACTGCCTACCTGGGGTCAACGGAGTGAAAACACTCGACAGCCACCGAAGTGCTGGCTCAGAGCGCAGCAGTCAGTACACCCTCACGATACCCAGGCGAGTCGTACTGATCACACACCTCCCTGGTCGGTGGCTACTTACCACCAACCACAGAAGGGGAAAATATTACTGAATTTCGTGTCATCTGTAAACAAATCAGACAACTCAGCTGGATCAGACGTGTCATAAAAGACCATGTCACGTTCTGTTGTGGCAACGCGGGCACAAGTTGCCTGCGTCGCTAGGCCTGCCATATGTGAAGATGTGTTTGTGAACACACACACACACACACACACACACAACACACACACAGACGTAGACACACACAGACACACACACACACACACACACACACACACACACACACACACACACACACACACAGACGCCTTTTCATGCAAAGTAATGAGCTAATTAGTAATCATGTTTTACACTGGTGTTGGTGCCAGCAAGATAATGGTTAGTGTGGCCGTAAAACCTTTCGTTTTATAGATATCTGCAGTTATTATCAACAATGTTTCCAAATATTTTTAGCAACTGTTGTGGCAACATACTGTGAGACAGTGAGGGAGTCAACACATGGGAAGGAACTCTGCAAATTATCATTTTATTTCACACATGATATTTTTGCATATTCTTGCCACTTACAGTTTCGGATCATACACGATATTTTGCATACGTAACGACGAGAGACAACGAGTGAATCAATATGCAAATTATTATTTCATCATTGGAAGATTTAAGCAAGATTTTTTTCTCGTGTGAGCTGACTTTTGATATATATATATATATATATATATATATATATATATATATATATATATATATATATATATATATATATATATATATATATATATATGTTTGAAGGAATACTGGTTTCAACAATGTTGTATGGTTGCGAGACGTGGGCTATGGATAGAGTTGTGCGCAGGAGGTTGGATGTGCTGGAAATGAGATGTTTGAGGACAATATGTGGTGTGAGGTGGTTTGATCGAGTAAGTAATAATAGGGTAAGAGAGACGTGTGGTAATAAAAAGAATGTGGTTGAGAGAGCAGAAGAGGGTGTTTTGAAATGGTTTGGTCACATGGAGGGAATAAGTGAGGGAAGATTGACAAAGAGGATATATGTGTCAGAGGTGGAGGGAACGAGGAGAAGTGGGAGACCAAATTAGAGGTGGAAAGATGGAGTGAGAAAGATTTTGAGTGATCGGGGCCTGAACATGCAGGAGGGTGAAAGGCGTGCAAGAAATAGAGTGAATTGGAACTATGTGGTATAGAGGGGTCGACGTGCTGCCAATGGATTGAATCAGGGCATGTGAAGCGTCTGGGGTAAACCATGGAAAGATCTGTGGGGCCTGGATGTGCAGTTAACTGTGGTATGGGTGCATTAATACGTGACAGCTAGAGACTGAGTGTGAACGAATGAGGCCTCTGTTGTCTTCCTAGCGCTACCTCGCACACATGAGGGGAAGGGGGTTGTTATTACATGTGAGGCGAAGTGGCGATGGGAATGAATAAAGGCTGACAGTATGAATTATATACATGTGTATATATGTATATATCTATGTGTGTATATATATGTGTACGTTCAGATGTATAGGTATGTATATTTGCGTGTGTGGACGTGTATGTATATGCATGTGTATGTGGGTGGATTGGGCCATTCTTTCGTCTGTTTCCTTGCGCTACCTCGCTAACGCGGGAGACAGCGACAAAGCAAAATAAAAGATGAAAATAAGTAAATAAATAATATGTATCTGGGAGTGGATCTGGCAGCGGATGGAACCATGGAAGCGGAAGTGGATCATAGGGTGGGGGAGGGGGCGAAAATTCTGGGAGCCTTGAAGAATGTGTGGAAGTCGAGAACATTATCTCGGAAAGCAAAAATGGGTATGTTTGAAGGAATAGTGGTTCCAACAATGTTGTATAGTTGCGAGGCGTGGGCTATGGATAGAGTTGTGCGCAGGAGGATGGATGTGCTGGAAATGAGATGTTTGAGGATATGTGTGGTGTGAGGTGGTTTGATCGAGTAAGTAACGTAAGGGTAAGAGAGATGTGTGGAAATAAAAAGAGCGTGGTTGAGAGAGCAGAAGAGGGTGTTTTGAAATGGTTTGGGCACATGGAGAGAATGAGTGAGGAAAGATTGACCAAGAGGATATATGTGTCGGAGGTGGAGGGAACGAGGAGAAGAGGGAGACCAAATTGGAGGTGGAAAGATGGAGTGAAAAAGATTTTGTGTGATCGGGGCCTGAACATGCAGGAGGGTGAAAGGAGGGCAAGGAATAGAGTGAATTGGAGCGAAATATATATATATATATATATATATATATATATATATATATATATATATATATATATATATATATATATATATATATATATATATATATATATTTGGAAAGAGGGGCAAGTATGAAGTTTGTTGGGGATGAGAGAGCTTGGGAAGTGAGTCAGTTGTTGTTCGCTGATGATACAGCGCTGGTGGCTGATTCATGTGAGAAACTGCAGAAGCTTGTGACTGAGTTTGGTAAAGTGTGTAGAAGAAGAAAGTTAAGAGTAAATGTGAATAAGAGCAAGGTTATTAGGTACAGTAGCGTTGAGGGTCAAGTCAATTGGGAGGTGAGTTTGAATGGAGAAAAACTGGAGGAAGTGAAGTGTTTTAGATATCTGGGAGTGGATCTGGCAGCGGATGGAACCATGGAAGCGGAGGTGGATCATAGGGTGGGGGAGGGGGCGAAAATTCTGGGGGCCTTGAAGAATGTGTGGAAGTCGAGAACATTATCTCGGAAAGCAAAAATGGGTATGTTTGAAGGAATAGTGGTTCTAACAATGTTGTATGGTTGCGAGGCGTGGGCTATGGATAGAGTTGTGCGCAGGAGGATAGATGTGCTGGAAATGAGATGTTTGAGGACAATGTGTGGTGTGAGGTGGTTTGATCGAGTGAGTAACGTAAGGGTAAGAGAGATGTGTGGAAATAAAAAGAGCGTGGTTGAGAGAGCAGAAGAGGGTGTTTTGAAGTGGTTTGGGCACATGGAGAGAATGAGTGAGGAAAGATTGACCAAGAGGATATATGTGTCGGAGGTGGAGGGAACGAGAAGAGGGAGACCAAATTGGAGGTGGAAAGATGGAGTGAAAAAGATTTTGTGTGATCGGGGCCTGAACATGCAGGAGGGTGAAAGGAGGGCAAGGAATAGAGTGAATTGGAGCGATGTGGTATACCGGGGTTGACGTGCTGTCAGTGGATTGAATCAAGGCATGTGAAGCGTCTGGGGTAAACCATGGAAAGCTGTGTAGGTATGTATATTTGCGTGTGTGGACGTATGTATATACATGTGTATGGGGGGGGGTTGGGCCATTTCTTTCGTCTGTTTCCTTGCGCTACCTCGCAAACGCGGGAGACAGCGACAAAGTATAATAAAAAAAATAATATATTATAATATATATATATATATATATATATATATATATATATATATATATATATATATATATATATATATATATATATGAGTGAATGGGCCATTCTTCTTCTGTTTCTTGGCGCTACCTCGCTGACGCGGGAAACAGCGATAAAGTATAAAGGTAATATATATATATATATATATATATATATATATATATATATATATATATATATATATATATATATATATATATATATATATATGCAAAGAACGGACGTTATTTGAGAGGGCAACAATATCCATGTTTGAAGTGGTTTAAACATATTTCAATGATGCGAGAAATCGGCTGCAGATAGAGTTTTGCGGAGGAGGGTCGATGTGATGGTAATGAAATGTTTGAGGACAATATATGGTGTGAGGTGGTTTGATCGAGTAAGCTATGAAATGTTAAGAGATGTGTGGTAAAAAGAGTGTGGTTGAGGGAGCTGAAGAGGGTGTGTTGAAATGGCTTGGAGGTGTGGAGAGAATGGGTGAGGATATGTGTCTGAAGTGGAGGGCATCAGCGATCGGAGCCTAAACATGTAGGAGGGTTAAAGGCGTTTAAGGTATAAAGTGAATTGGAACAATGTGGTATACCAAGATTGATGTGCTGTCAGTAGAATGAACCAGACCATGTGAAGCGTCTGGATAGCTCTGTGAGTCCTGGATGTGGATAGGTAGCTGTAATTTCGGTGCATTATACACGAAAAGTATTATATATATGTATATATATATATATATATATATATATATATATATATATATATATATATATATATATATATATATATATATATGTACGAATAAAGTGTATATGAACGCGCACCTTCATAGAACATACAAGGCTCCAACAGCCAGGATCGAACCTGGGACCCCTTGTGCAAGAGGCCGGCATGTAACTGCTAGGCTAAGGGACTGTATAATAGGAAACAATTATTCGAAATACTAAGTACTCGAATACCCTTCGTCTCACAATGGTGAGCAACGGGGTCTATCGGCTGTTTCCGAACAGAACACATAGCCAGCTGATAGCGTTTTACCGAACCTGTTTTCTGTTCGGAAACAACCGATAGACCCCGTTGCTCACCATTGTGAGACGAAGGGTATTCGAGTACTTAGTATTTCGAATAGTTGTTTCCTATTATACAGTCCCTTAGCCTAGCGGTTAGCATGCCTGCCTCTTGCACAAGGGGTCCCAGGTTCGATCCTGGCTGTTGGAGCTTTGTATGTTCTATGAAGGTGCGCGTTTATATACACTTTATTCGTATTCATATAACTCCGCGTTGTACAGTCAGGTTCGGTAAAACGCTATCAGCTGGCTATGTGTTCTGTTCGCAAACAACCGATAGACCCCGTTGCTCACCATTGTGAGACGAAGGGTATTCGAGTACTTAGTATTTCGAATAGATGTTTCCTATTATACAGTCCCTTAGCCTAGCAGTTACATGCCGGCCTCTTGCACAAGGGGTCCCAGGTTCGATCCTGGCTGTTGGAGCTTTGTATGATATATATATATATATATATATATATATATATATATATATATATATATATATATATATATATATATATATACGAACAAAGTACATATGAACGCGCACCTTCATAGAACATACAAACCTCCAACAGCTGGTTAGGAACAGGATCTACACCGGTCACTTCCCATCAGGCTCACACAGCCAGCAAATAGCATTTCACCGATACTAGCTGTACAACGCAGAGGTATATGAATACGGACAAAGTGCATATGAAACTCACCAACGTGAGACGAAGGGTATTCGAGTACATAGTATTCGAATGGTCATTTCCTTATTAGGGGCGTTCATAGTCTAGCGGCAGCGTTCTCGCCTGTTGCACAGGGCTCCCGGGTTCGATCCTGGTTGTTGGAGGTTAGTATGATATATATATATATATATATATTATCTATCTATTATACTTGATCGCTGTCTCCCGCGTCAGCGAGGTACCGCTAAGAAACAGACGAGAAATGGGCCAACCCACCTATCATATACTCATTTATACACATACACGCCCACACACGCACATATACAAACATACACATTTCAATGTATATATACATATACATACACAGAAACATACATATATACACATGTACACACCCACACTTGCCTCCTTCATCCATTCTCGTCGCCACCCCGCCACACATGACATAGCATCTCCCCTCCCATCCCCAGCAAGGTAGCGGTAGGAAAGGACAAAAAAGGCCACATTCGTTCACACTCAGTCTCTAGCTGTCGTGTGTAATGCACCGAAATCACAGATCCGAAATCAAACTTGTCCGTGATAATCAGCAGAAGGGTATAAGATAACGTTATTTTATACCCCTTTGCTTATTATCCCACTAGTAACGTCATTGAATATGTCTTGATTGCTAATACTAAGAACTTTAATTTGTCCTCAGGCATTTTTAAAGCACACCCTAGCATTAACCAAATCATCATTAGAGAATCGAGAAAACATGTAAGCAGAAAATTGTTCAGGACTCACACAACTACCCAGGTCAACCTACGCTACCTGACCCTCCTTAATCTATCTCCCTTACAAGGGTTACGACCAGACATAGCTGACAGTGCTGACCCTAGATAGGGTGGTGTTGTACGGCAGGAACTAAGTGTGGTTATGGGATTTAAATAACTTCGTTAAATACTTTCACCTGATGAAGTGGATTGTCTCCTCGAAACATGTCGTACCACATGTATAGAAAAATTACATATTAAATAAAATTGTATGAACTCCTACTGAAGTGCGATTTTATCTTCATATATATATATATATATATATATATATATATATATATATATATATATATATATATAAACACAGTATATAGATATTTCAAAGTTTGTGGCCTCTTTATGATATAATCAGTGTAAGAAGCGCCACTTTATTCGAGATCAACGTTTTACATATAAAAACCTTCCATGCTCAACTGGAACATCGAAACCTGAGATTTAACTTTGGTGCCTTTGTGCTGGAACTGGCGGACCTCGAGGCCCACGCGCTGTTTCTGGCAGCTTGCTCGATCTGGCACCTCTCTCCGGTGAACCCAGCTCCAGAACGAGCCTGGATTACAATATAGGGTACCAGATACGGAATCTCTCAGGGGTCTGGAACGCACCTCAACTTCTTTCCAGCTCTGTGGGTGATCCAAATCCTTCCCTCTCCAAGAGTCACTAAAAGTTCAGTCTACTCTCTCCTCCCCTGGAACGTCACTGACCACCTCCTTCCTTCTGGACGGATGAAGTGTATCTTAAATCTTCCAGTACTCTAGAATTTCCCCTGATTCTCCTGGATCCCAAGATCCATCATAACATACTTTCTCCTGTTCTTAAAGCTTTTTTTTAAACCCTTTCCAACCCTCCCTTTGAACCCTTTCCTCCCTCTTCTCTCCTGGCCCCCTTACAAGCCTCCTTTGAACCTCCCTTCGCCTCTTCTAGACCCTGAGCCCTGGAACTCACCTCCGTCCCAAGGTCTGGAACCCAACAACCTGGACCAGGACCCGCTTCAGTGGCTCTGAAAACCACACTTCCACTTGAGCCAAGATGATTCCCAGAGGCCATGTGTGTGTGTGTGTGTGTGTGTGTGTGTGTGTGTGTGTGTGTGTGTGTGTGTGTGTGTGAGTGTGTGTGTGTATGTGTGGCTCAGGCACCACCAGCGCTGTCGCTCGCCTCACTCCCCAAGCACCAAGTTCTTTCCGGATGGTCCATTAAAAATTTTGCGAGAGAGAGAGAGAGAGAGAGAGAGAGAGAGAGAGAGAGAGAGAGAGAGAGAGAGATAAGAGGCAGGAGAGATAGAGAGAGAGAGAGAGAGAGAGAGAGAGAGAGAGAGAGAGAGAGAGAGAGAGAGAGAGAGAGAGAGAGAGAGAGAGAGAGAGAGAGCACAATATTACCATCCATGTTATATGCCGTTATTCACGATGCTTATAAAGGCTGTAAACAATGATTGAATCTCATTTGTACGAGCTGTAATGTTCTTAGTGAGCGGCAGTTGCCTGCTGATCTGGCTGGGGTCCGCCTGTCCCAGAAGACGTTATATATATATATACATACATATATATATATATATATATATATATATATATATATATATATATATATATATATATATATATATATATATATATATATATATATATATATATATATATATATATATATATATATATATATATATATATATATATATATATATATATATATATATATATATATATATATATATATATATATATATATATATATATATATATATATATATATATATATATATATTATATATATATATATATATATATATATATATATATATATATATATATATATATATATATATATATATATATATATATATATATATATATATTTTCCCTGGGGATAGGGGAGAAAGAATACTTCCCACGTATTCCCTGCGTGTCGTAGAAGGCGACTAAAAGGGGAGGGAGCGGGGGGCTGGAAATCCTCCCCTCTCGTTTTTTTTTAATTTTCCAAAAGAAGGAACAGAGAATTGGGCCAGGTGAGGGTATTCCCTCAAAGGCCCAGTCCTCTGTTCTTCACGCTACCTCGCTAATGCGGGAAATGGCGAATAGTTTGAAAGAAAGAAAGAAATATATATATATATATATATATATATATATATATATATATATATATATATATATATATATATATATATATTTTTTTTTTTTTTTTTGTTTTTTGTTTTTTGCCGCTGTCTCCGGCGTTTGCGAGGTAGCGCAAGGAAACAGACGAAAGAAATGGCCCAACCCACCCCCATACACATGTATATACATACGTCCACACACGCAAATATACATACCTACACAGCTTTCCATGGTTTACCCCAGACGCTTCACATGCCCCGATTCAATCCACTGACAACACGTCAACCCCGGTATACCACATCGATCCAATTCACTCTATTCCTTGCCCTCCTTTCACCCTCCTGCATGTTCAGGCCCCGATCACACAAAATCTTTTTCACTCCATCTTTCCACCTCCAATTTGGTCTCCCTCTTCTCCTCGTTCCCTCCACCTCCGACACATATATCCTCTTGGTCAATCTTTCCTCACTCATTCTCTCCATGTGCCCAAACCATTTCAAAACACCCTCTTCTGCTCTCTCAACCACGCTCTTTTTATTTCCACACATCTCTCTTACCCTTACGTTACTTACTCGATCAAACCACCTCACACCACACATTGTCCTCAAACATCTCATTTCAAGCACATCCACCCTCCTCCGCACAACTCTATCGATAGCCCACACCTCGTAACCATACAACATTGTTGTAACCACTATTCCTTCAAATATGCTCATTTTTGCTTTCCAAGATAATGTTCTCGCCTTCCACACATTTTTCAATGCTCCCAGAACTTTCGCCCCCTCCCCCACCCTCTGATTCAATTTCGCTTCCATGGTTCCATCCGCTGCCAAATTCACTCCCAGATATCTAAAACACTTCTCTTCCTCCAGTTTTCCTCCATTCAAACTTACCTTCCAGTTGACTTGTCCGTCAACCCTACTGTTCCTAGTAACCTTGCTCTTATTGACATTTACTCTCAGCTTTCTTCTTTTACACAATTTACCAAACTTAGTCACCAGCTTCTGCAGTTTCTCACCAGAATCAGCCACCAGCGCTGTATCATCATCGAACAACTGACTCACTTCCCAAGCCCTCTCATCCACATTAGACTGCATACTTAAAACTCTTGCATTCACCTCCCTAACAATTCCATCCATAAACAAATTAAACAACCATAGAAACATCACACAACCCTGCCGCAAACCTCCATTCACTGAGAACCAATCACTTTGCTCTCTTCCTACTCTCACACATGCTTTACATCCTCGATAACAACTTTTCACTGCTTGTGTCTAGCAACTTGCCTTCCACACCATATATTCTTAATACCTTTCACAGAGCATCTCTACCAACTCTGTCATATGCCTTTTCCAGGTCAATGAATGCTACATGCAAATCCATTTGTTTTTCTAAGTGTTTCTCACATACATTCTTCAGAGCAAACACCTGACCCACACATCCTCCACCACTTCTAAAATCACACTGCTCTTCCCAAATCTGATGCATTGTGCATGGTTTGACTCTATTAATCAATACCCTACCATATAATTTCCCAGGAATAGTCAATAAACTTATTCGTCTGTAATTTGAGCACTCACTTTTATCCCCTTTGCCTATGTATAATGGGACTATGCATGCATTCCGCTAATCCTCAGGCACCTCACCATGAGTCATACATACATTAAATATCCTTACCAACTAGTCAACAACACAGTCACCCCCTTTTTCAATAAATTCCACTGCAATACCATCCCAACCCACTGCATTGTCGGCTTTCATCTTCCGCTAAGCTTTTACTATCTCCTCTCTGTTTACTAAATCATTCTTCCCAACCCTCTCACTTCGCACACCACCTCGACCAAAACAATCTATATGTGCCACTCTATGGTCTAACATATTCAACAAACCTTAGAAATACTCACTCCATCTCCTCACATCACCATTATTTGTTATTACCTTCCCATTAGCCCCCTTCACCGATTTTCCCATTTGTTCTCTTGTCTTATGCACTTTATTTGCTTCCTTCCAAAATATCTTTTTATTTTTCCTAAAATCTAATGATACTCCCTCACCCTAACTCTCATTTGCCCTCTTTTTCACCTCTTGCACCTTTCTCTTGACCTCCTATTTTTTTTATACATTTCCCAGTCATTTAGATTATTTCCCTGCAAAACTCGTCCAAATGCCTCTCTCTTCTTTTTCATTAATAATCTTACTTCTTCATCCCACCACTCACTACCCTTTCTAATCTGCCCTCCTCCCACGCTTCTCATGCCACAAGCATCTTTTGCGCAAGCCATCACTGATTCCCTAAATGCATTCCATTCCTCCCCCACTCCCCTTAGGTCCTTTGCTCTCATCTTTTTCCATTCTGCACTCAGTCTCTCCTGGTACTTCCTCACACAAGTCTCCTTCCCAAGCTCACTTACTCTCACCACTCTTTTCACCCCAACATTCTCTCTTCTTTTCCGAAAACCTCTACAAATCTTCACCTTCGCCTCCACAAGATAATGATCAGATATCCCTCAGTTGCACCTCTCAGCACATTAACATCCAAAGTCTCTCTTTCGCGCGCCTATCAATCAACACGGAATCCAGTAACGTCCTCTGGTCATATCTCCTACTTACATACGTATACTTATGTATATCTCTCTGTTTAAAACAGGTATTCCCAATCACCAGTCCTTTTTCAGCACACAAATCTTCAAGTTCTTCACCATTTCTATTTACAACACTGAACACCCCATGTACACCAATTATTCCCTCAACTGCCACATAACTCACATTTTCATTTAAATCACCCATCATTATATATATATATATATATATATATATATATATATATATATATATATATATATATATATATGTATATATATATATATATATATATATATATATATATAGATAGATAGATAGATAGATAGATAGATAGATAGATAGATCGATAGATAGATAGATAAAGTCATATTCAGTTGATTCATGTATCGCAACGCTCCACCAGGGATACCGGACCCCATCTGCACGCAGTTACACGGCATGTGAAATGTTACCTTCGCTGTGGCTGTATCATTATGAGTACAGTCTCGTTAAAGAATCTTTCACTCCAAAGAAGTCTACATTTCCCTGCTACTGGAACTACCGTAGCCTTAGGTTGCAGGAACATTTAGAATGGTCCTGGGGTTATTATAGATAAAATAAGATAGAAATACTCATTTGAGTTATAAGGCTTTTACCATATTTCCTAAAGGAACCACAATAATATATTAAAGACCTACTCACTGCAGGAACGTTGAAAAGGAAGGTTATCAGAACGCAAGCCATAAATTCCTCTGGTTTATACAAAGCCAACTCTACACACACTGCTCCATGAGCTGGTCAGCTCTCCAAACGCAGTTCACCACAAAATTTCATGCGACGCGGCTTTAATTGAATTGACCACGTAAAGCGCGACGGCTCTGGGGTAAATATAAGCCAGTGGGACACACTCGCTCCAGGCGACGAGGCACCGCTGGTGCTGTGGCTGAAAGGTGGTGGTGGCGGACGGGGCACCACTGGTGCTGTGGCTGGAAAGTGGTGTTGGAGGTGGTGGTGGACGGGGCACCACTGGTGCTGTGGCTGGAAGGTGGTGTTGGAGGTGGTGGCGGACGGGGCACCACTGGTGCTGTGGCTGGAAAGTGGTGTTGGAGGTGGTGGTGGACGGGGCACCACTGGTGCTGTGGCTGGAAGGTGGTGTTGGTCGGGGCACCGGTGGTGGTGAGGTGGATGGGTGGTGTGTGGTGGGAGGGTTAAGGTGATGGTCAGGAGGGGTAGGTTGGCAACACCAGAGCCAGATTCATCGTAATACTATATTCGACGACACACATTTTCTCCAATTGGGATGTGTGTAAATACCTCATTATACAAGACAGCATCTTGGGATATTGTCTTTTTTATGTTGATTACAAGAAGATCTTTAGGTCAGAGCCAATGATGACAGTTTTTGCAGCATGTGGTATCAAATCTATACGTGGGTCTGGGTTTTATTTACACAGAATTTACGTGTATGTTTATATTAACAAAATATATATTAAATGTTTTCCTAGAAGGATTTTTTTGTTTCTCCGAAATTCTTTTAAGTTTGACTCTATAAAAGTGGAAATTTCTTCACTGTTATCATGCATTAAGAATCAAATTTATTCAATAGTTTCATAAACGAAAGTATTCTGCATGTAGTAAAGATTCTCCCACCTTATTGCACTGGCATCATTACTGTCTTTATTACAAAATGTTCTGGTAACATAATGCCAACCCAAAGCTTCAACTAGAGGTCATAAAGACAGTTTTCCTGTCTTATTGAAAAAAGCTTAATGTTCCTATAAGTCATTTCTCATTTCTTATATATCAACGCAATCTTTATCCATCATTCTAATGCGGAGTTCAGAAAGTATCATTACTTGATATGAGCAAATGATGTTTATTACTTGATATCAGGAAAGGCTTTCTATTATCAGATATAAGGAAAAGCTGTCTTCGCTCATCTGCATTCCTGTCATTCCAAAGTATATATAAATCACACTAGAGTAGCCACAGGATGTTAGAAATGGTTACAAAAGAAAGAATGTTTTTTACATGTACAATGATAATATGCCTTGCAGGTGCGAAAATTCTGGGAGCCTTGAAGAATGTGTGGAAGTCGAGAACATTATCTCGGAAAGCAAAAATGGGTATGTTTGAAGGAATAGTGGTTCCAACAATGTTGTATGGTTGCGAGGCGTGGGCTATGGATAGAGTTGTGCGCAGGAGGATGGATGTGCTGGAAATGAAATGTTTGAGGACAATGTGTGGTGTGAGGTGCTTTGATCGAGTAAGTAATGTAAGGGTAAGAGAGATATGTGGAAATATAAAGAGCGTGGTTGAGAGTGCAGAAGAGGGTGTTTTGAAATGGTTTGGGCACATGGAGAGAATGAGTGAGGAAAGATTGACCAAGAGGATATATGTGTCGGAGGTGGAGGGAAAGAGGAGAAGTGGGAGACCAAATTGGAGGTGGAAAGATGGAGTGAAAAGATTTTGTGTGATCGGGGCCTGAACATGCAGGAGGGTGAAAGGAGGGCAAGGAATAGAGTGCATTGGATCGATGTGGTATACAGGGGTTGAGGTGCTGTCAGTGGATTGAATCAGGGCATGTGAAGCGTCTGGGGTAAACCATGGAAAGCTGTGTAGGTATGTATATTTGCGTGTGTGGACGTATGTATATACATGTGTATGGGGGTTGGTTGGGCCATTTCTTTCGTCTGTTTCCTTGCGCTACCTCGCAAACGCGGGAGACAGCGACAAAGAAAAAAAAAAAAAAAAAAAATATATATATATATATATATATATATATATATATATATATATATATATATATATATATATATATATATATATGGGGATAGGGGAGAAAGAATACTTCTCACGCATTCCTCACGTGTCGTAGAAGGCGACTAAAGAGGACGGGAGTGGAGGGCTGGAAACCCTCACCGCCTTGTATCTTAACTTTCTAAAAGGGGAAACAGAAGAAGGAGTCACGCGGGGAGTGCTCATCCTCCTCGAAGGCTCAGATTGGACTGTCTAAATGTGTGTGGATGTAACCAAGATGAGAAAAAAGGAGAGATAGGTGGTATGTTTGAGGAAAGGAACCTGGATGTTTTGGCTCTGAATGAAACGAAGCTCAAGGGTAAAAGGGAAGAGGGGTTTGGGAATGTCTTGGGAGTAAAGTCAGGGGCTAGTGAGAGGAAAAGAGCAAGGGAAGGAGTACCACTACTCCTGAAACAGGAGTGGTGGGAGTATGTGATAGAGTGTAAGAAAGTAAACTCTAGATTGATATGGGCAAAACTGAAAGTGGATGGAGAGAGATGGGTAATTATTGGTGCATATGCACCTGGGCATGAGAAGAAAGATCATGAGAGGCGAGTGTTTTGGGAGCAGCTGAGTGAGTGTGTTAGTAGATTTGATGCACGAGACCAGGTTATAGTGATGGGTGATTTGAATGCAAAGGTGAGTAATGTGGCAGTTGAGGGAATAATTGGCGTACATGGGGTGTTCAGTGTTGTAAATGGAAATGGTGAAGAACTTGTAGATTTATGTGCTGAAAAGGACTGGTGATTGGGAATACCTGGTTTAGAAAGAGATATATACATAAGTATACGTATGTAAGTAGGAGAGATGGCCAAAGAGCGTTATTGGATTACGTGTTAATTGATAGGCGAGCGAAAGAAAGACTTTTGGATGTTAATGTGCTGAGAGGTGCAACTGGAGGAATGTCTGATCATTATCTTGTGGAGGCGAAGGTGAAGATATGTAGACGTTTTCAGAAAAGAAGAGAGAATGTTGGGGTGAAAAGAGTGGTGAGAGTAAGTGAGCTTGGAAAGAAGACATGTGTGAGGATGTACCAGAAGACACTGACTACAAAATGGAAAAAGGTGAGAATAAAGGACGTAAGGGAAGTGGGGGAGGAATGAGATGTATTTAGGGAAGCAGTGATGGCTTGCGCAAAAGATTCTTGTGGCATTAGAAGCGTGGGAGGTGGGCAGATTAGTAAGGGTAGCGAGTGGTAAGATGAAGAAGTAAGATTATTAGTGAAAGAGAAGAGAGAGGCATTTGAACGATGTTTGCAGGGAAATAAGGCAAATGAGTGGGAGATGTATAAAAGAGAGAGGCAGGAGGTCAAGAGAAAGGTGCAAGAAGTGAGAAAGAGGGTAAATGAGAGTTGGAGTGAGAGAGTATCTTTAAATTTTAGGGAGTATAAAAATATGTTTTGGAAGGAGGTTAATAAAGTGAGTAAGACAAGGGAACAAATGGGAACATCAGTGAAGGGGGCTAATGGGGAGGTAATAACAAGTAGTGTTGATGTGAGAAGGAGATGGAGTGAGTATTTTGAAGGTTTGTTGAATGGGTTTGATGACAGAGTGGCATATATAGGGTGTTTTGGTCGAGGTGCTGTGCAATGTGAGAGGGTTAGGGAAAATGATTTGGTAAACAGAGAAGAGGTAGTAAAAGCTTTGCGGAAGATGAAAGCCGGCAAGGCAGCGAGTTTGGATGGTGCTGCAGTGGAATTATTAAAAAAGGAAGTGACTATATTGTTGACTGGTTGGTAAGGTTATTTAATGTATGTATGACTTTATGTATGTATGCCACTTTACAAAGACAAAGGGGATAAAAGTGAGTTCTCATATTACAGAGGTATAAGTTTGCTGAGTGTTCCTGGGAAATTATATGGGAGGGTATTGATTGAGAGGGTGAAGGCATGTACAGATCATCAGATTTGGGAAGAGCAATGTGGTTTCAGAAGTGGTAGAGGATGTGTGGAGGTATTTGCTTTCAAGAATGTATATGAGAAATACTTAGAAAAGCAAATGGATTTGTGTGTAGTATTTATGGATCTGGAGAAGGCATATGATAGAGTTGATAGAGATGCTCTGTGAAAGATATTAAGAATATATGGTGCGGGAGACAAGCTGTTAGAAGCAGTGAAAAGTTTTTATCGAGGATGTAAGGCATGTGTACGTGTAGGAAGAGAGGAAAGTGATTGGTTCTCAATGAATGTCTGTTTGCGGCAGGGGTATGTGATGTCTCCATGGATGTTTAATTTGTTTATGGATGGGGTTGTTAGGGAGGTGAATGCAAGAGGTTTGGAAAGAGGGGCAAGTATGCTGTCTGTTTTGGATGAGAGAGCTTGGGAAGTGAGTCAGTTGTTGTTCGCTGATGATACAGCGCTGGTGGCTGAATCGGGAGAGAAACTGCAGAAGCTGGTGACTGAGTTTGGTAAAGTGTGTGAAAGAAGAAAGTGAGAGTAAATGTGAATAAAATCATGGTTATCAGGTACAGTAGGGTTGAGAGACAAGTCAATTAGGAGGTAAGTTTGAATGGAGAAAAACTGAGGAAGTGAAATGTTTTAGATATCTGAGAGTGGATTTGGCAGCAGATGGAACCATGGAAGCGAAAGTGAGTCATAGGGCGAGGGAGGGGGCGAAAGTTCTGCGAGCGTTGAAGAATGTGTGGAAGTCGAGAATATGTTCGCGCAAAGGAAAAATGGGTATGTTTGAAGGAATAGTGGTTCCAACAATGTTATATGGTTGCGAGGCGTCAGCTATAGATAGAGTTGTGCGGAGGAAGGTGGATGTGCTGGAGATGAGATATTTGAGGACAATATGTGGTGTGAGGTGGTTTGACCGAGTAAGTGATAATAGGGTAAGAAATGTGTGGTAAGAAAGGAGTGTGGGTGAGAGAGCGGAAGAGGGTGTTTTGAAATGGTTTGGTCACATGGAGAGAATGAGTGAGGAAAGATAAACCAAGAGGATATATGTGTCAGAGGTGGAGGGAACGAGGAGAAGTGGGAGACCAAATTGGAAGTGGAAAGATGGAGTGAAAAGAAGTTTGAGTGATCGGGCCCTGAACCTGCAGGAGGGTGAAAGGCGTGCAAGCAATAAAGTGAATTGCAACGATGTGGTATACCGAGTTCGACGTGCTGTCATTGGATTGAACCAGGGCATGTGAAGCGTCTGGGGTAAACCATGGAAAGTTTTGTGGGCCTCGATGTAGAAAGGGAGCTGTGGTTACGGTGCATTAAGCATGACAGCTAGAGACTGAGTGTGAACGAATGTGGCATTTGTTGTCTTTTCCTAGCGCTACCTCGCGCACATCCGGGGGGAAGGGGTTGTTCTATTATGTGTGGCGGGGTTGGCGATGGGAAGGAATAAAGGCAGATAGTATGAATTATGTACATGTGTAGATATGTATATGTGTGTGTGTATATATATGTATACGTTGAGATGTATAGGTACGCATATTTGCGTGTGTGGACGTGTATGTATATACATGTGTATGTGGGTGGGTTGGGCCATTCTTTTGTCTGTTTCGTTGCGCCACCTCGCTAACGCGGGAGACAGCGACAAAGCAAAATAATAATAATAATGATAATGATATATATATATATATATATATATATATATATATATATATATATATATATATATATATATATATATAGATATATATATATATATATATAGATAGATAGATAGATATATGATGGCTGTAAAAATAAAATGATGGTGTTGAATTTCTAACTATGGAGAAAATGTTATAACTTTTTATTTGATATTTCATCGAAAAATATTAACTAACTCTTTGAACATGTATACATGTGTGATGAACTTTTCGAGTTGCTCAGAATGAAGGTAATTTGTACCAGTTATTTTATGAATTATTGCTGAAGTAAGTTTGACTTGTGTATCAAACGTTATGGTATTTACATTTTCGCCGTATCCTGTGGTAGAAGGGTAGCGTCAGGAACAGACAAGGAAAATAGTTTTAATCACTCACATCCGTTCTCTAGATGCATAAAAACTAGGAACCACAGAACTTTCTCTGGTTTCCTTTGACCGCTTCATATGCCCTGGTTCATCCCTGTTCTAGCGCGTCGCTCCCTGTATACCATATTCCTCCAATTGGTCTATCTCATGCACTCCTCATACCCTCATGCATGTCCAGGGCCTTGAACACTCAAAGCAGCTTTTATTCCATATTTCCATTTCTTCCAGGGTTACCAACACTTACTTGTTCTCTCCACCTTCGTTACGCATACCCTCCCAATCTTCCCATCCTACCTCATCTTCCACATATGACTAAATCATTTCAACAAACCTTCTTCAACACTTTCTTACAGATCTCTCCTCCTACCACACCTCACTCTCACACTAGCGTTTCTATTTGACCACCCCTCCTCACACCACATACTGTCCTCAAATTATCTAATTTCCAAGACAATGATCCTCTTCCGTCGAGATTACTATACCATAAGCATACTTATCATTGCCCTCATAGAAACTAACCTCTCTTTCCACACATTCCTCAGTGCGCAAGAGACTTTCGTCCCCTCGGCCCACTTTAAGCTTCTATTCCTTTCGCTGCCATCTCCACTCTCAGGTACATAAAACCCTTCAATCCCTTCAAGTTCTGTCTCATCAAACTCACATTTCGAATATCCTGTCTATACACTTCTTAGTTTATTAATCATGATTTTATTTCTCCCCTCTTACACTTTCGCAGACTCAAACATCAGCTTCTTCGGTTTCTAGCTTGAAACATGCCAATAGTGCTGCCTCATTAGCAAACAGCACGTTACTTACCTCCCTATCACCCCATCCTAATAGACTTAATCGCCGTCTCCCGCGTCAGCGAGGTAACGCAAGGAAACAGACGAGGAATGGCCCAACCCACCCACATACACATGTATATACATAAACGCCCATACATGCACATATACATACATATACATTTCAACGTAAACCTACATATACATACACAGACATGTATGTACATGTATATACATGTATATACACATGTACATATTCATACTTGCTGCCTGGATCCATTCCCGTCGCCGCCCCGCCACACATGAAAATAGCATCCCCCTCCCCCTCCAGCGAGGTAGCCCCAGAAAAAGACAAAAAAAAAAAAAAAAGAAAAAAGAAAAAAGTAAAGGCCACATTCGTTCACACTCAGTCTTTAGCTGTCATGTGTAATGCACCGGAACCACAGCTTCCTCTCCACATCCAGCCCCCACAGATCTTTCAATGGTTTACCCCAGACGCTTTACATGCCCTGGTTCAATCCGCTGTCAGTATATCGAACCCGGTATACCACATCGTTCCAATTCACTCTATTCCTTGCACACGTTACACCCTCCTGTATGTTCAGGCCCCGATCGCTCAAAATCTTTTTCACTCCATCCTTCCACCTCCAGTTTGGTCTCCTGCTTCTCCTTCTTCCCTCCACCTGCAATGCATATATCGTCTTTGTCAGTCTTTCCTCACTCATTCTCTCCATGTGACCAAACCATTTCAATACACCCTCTCCCGCTCTCTCATCCACGCTCTTTTTGTTACCACACATCTCTCTTATCCTTTCATTTCTTATTCGATCAAACCACCTCACACCACGAATTGTCCTCAAACATCTCCTTTCCAACACATCCACCCTCCCCTGCACAAACCTATCTAAAGC
>NC_092234.1:67437967-67517967 GCF_036320965.1 Panulirus ornatus
TAGTGAGAGTTAGTTCACACACTTCGGGCAAAGTTTAGAGAAAGTATGTATATCTTCCCTAAGGACCCATCCTATCATAACAAAAGTTTAGGGTGGAAACTTATGGTCAAGAAATACCTTGCCATCATGATATCCACGTTCGGATAGAACATAAAACGCCAAAAAAAAAAAGTTACTTTAGATTTTCATGTGTATGACGCTGTGTCGTCACGGATACGAGGTACTCGACGTGTACATACGGGCAGTGTGAGGGTAGATATGATCATGTCCTGCTCATAACACACTCTAGAGCAAGGCTCCAGAATTGCCACCACACACATTACCGATCGTTGACCGAGCGAACTTTACATAGAACTTGACCGTAAACGTGTACTTGACAGACTCATGTCAAGAGGCGGTCAAAAACCTTAATTTTGGCCATGTTGTCCAATTTTTACGGCAGTCCCACGCTTCAGTACATGGGCAACATTTTTCTCGTTTTTTGTTTTATCTTCCCGATGTTGTTTTCGAGGTTATTATCGTTGTTTTGTTTTCCTTCACTTATTGGACACTTATAAACGTTTATGACAGTACTTATTAAGGACATAACCGGCCAAACGTTGCTGTAAAGTCTTACACCGACGTTTGATGAGCAGATTACCGTGCAATATCTCCTCTCTGTCTCGGAGTATAGTATCTATCATCGAATACCACTGCCTGATAGACATATTCCATTATGAATAATGTTTTCACTTCACTGTGCAAGGAGATGACAAATGTTCATGTTGATTATAAAGACGAAATGCCAAGCAACTGTTACCGACACTGTTTTCACTGCATTAAGGCCAACGGCAGTGAGCAATAGATATGGCAAATAGCAATGTAAACGAGACCTTTTCAAGTAAACAAGTATGTAAATAAGACCTTTTCAGGAAAACAGTAATGTAAATTGGTCCTTTTCGTAGAGTGTGTGAAAGTTCGTGAAGAACTTTATAATGGAAAAGTTAGAATAAATGTTGTTCAAAAAATGTATGTAGACAGAATAGGCGAAAAAGTTGAAGAGTGTCTGGAACACACACACACACACACACACACACACACACACACACAGGCAGGAGAGCACGGTGGGGCAGATCGCACTGCCTAACGACCACCTCGACAATGGGTTGTGGTCTGCATCGACCTACATACTGTGCAGCGGTACAGGATGCCTGCGGTCCTGCGGCCAAGTGAAGTGTATAGTGCTGAGCAGAGGCTGTCTGGCGGAAACTGATGAGAGAGTTCAAGAAGCGGGATTCAGCGAGGGGAAGGGCTCCACATGGGAACTGAGGGAAAAGTCAGGGCCCAAGAAGAGGAAGTGTTCCATGTGGTAACTGAGGAGAGAATCAGGGCCCAACAAGGGGAAGAGTTCCACGTGGTAACTGAGGAAAGAATCAGGGCCCAACAAGGGGAAGAGTTCCACGTGGAAACTGAGTGAAGAATCATGACCCAGAGAGGGGAAGAGTTCCACGTGGTAACTGAGTGAAGAATCATGACCCAGAGAGGGGAAGTGTTCCACGTGGAAACTGAGTGAAGAATCGTGGCCCGGCGAAACATTCCACGTGGTACTCTAACGACAACGACGGTACTCCAGTGTTGACGACGGTACTGGAGTACCGTCGTCAACACTGGAGTACCGTCGTCAGCACTCGAGTACCATCGTCAACACTGGAGTACCGTCGTCAACACTGGAGTACCGTCGTCAGCGTTGCTGATCGTGACGTGTGTAGGGACCGTAAAGGGTCGATCGACATTGGTTCGAATTTTGGTAGCGGTAGCCGGTCCGCAGTCAACCCAACTGTTCATCATTCCCAAGGGGGCTGGTCGATGAGCTGGGTGACTGGGTCGTTAGGAGTTACATTTTGAGATAGGAATGATATGGAGGAAGCCTCTAGGTAGGCCTACCAGCTGGCAAACAATGAGACATTCAAAAATGTATAAAAATGAATTGAGAGACAGGGATGCTTTGGCAACAGAGAGAAGGGATTAATGGCAAAAAAGGACGCGAGGGTGAACGGCGGACTAGAGGCAGACGCCAGCCCAGTGAGAGCTGAAGCAGAGGAATTAAATTAAAAAAAGATCAGCGCAAAAGATAATGCATGCAAACGCTGATGAAGTGGGCGGGGAATGGAAAGCAACCTGAATTTAAGGGTCGAGTGGCAGACGGTAACTCGGATTTCATAGGCAGAGTTGAGACCTAACTTAGCAGGGTCGCCAAATCACACTCACCCCCCACATCCCCTCTTCCCTCCCCAAAGGATTATAAAACAACGAAGAAATCTGGAGAAGGCAGAGGAATGAGGGGGAGGCGGGGTTAGGTTAGGTCCCGTCGTGAGAGAGACTAGCCATGTATCACTCCAGAAGTCAACTGTGAACAGTCGTCCATTAGGTCTTTACCCTCTAGGAAACGACCATGGTACACCAGCATAACCACTAGGTAGACCAAACATACAACCATGGTACACCAGCATAACCACTAGGTAGACCAAACATACAACCATGGTACACCAGCATAACCACTACGTAGACCAAGCATACAACCATGGTACACCAGTATAACCACTAGGTAGACCAACCTCACGACCATGGGACAACAACACAACCACTTGATAGACCAGCCTAACGATCATGGTACAATAAAACAACCACTAGGTAAACCGACCTCACGACCATGGTACAACAACACAACCTCTAGGTAGACCGACCGTGCGACAATGGTACACCAGCACAACCATTAGGTAGACCAACCTCACGACCATGGTACACCAGCACAACCTCTAGGTAGACCAACCTCAGGACCATGGTACAACAACACAACCACTGGGTAAACCAACTATACGACCGTGGTACACCAACACAACCACTAGGTAGATCAACCATACGACCGTGGTACACCAACACAACCACTGAGTAAACCAACCTTACGCTCATCTTACACCAACACAACCACTAGGTAAACCAACTATACGACCGTGGTACACCAACACAATCACTAGGTAAACCAACCATACGACCATGGTACACCAACACAACCACTAGGTAAACCAACCATACGACCATGGTACACCAACACAACCACTAGGTAAACCAACCATACGACCATGGTACACCAACACAACCACTAGGTAAACCAACCATACGACCATGGTACACCAACACAACCACTAGGTAAACCAACCATACGACCATGGTACACCAACACAAACACTAGGTAAACCAACCATACGACCATGGTACACCAACACAACCACTAGGTAAACCAACCATACGACCATGGTACACCAACACAACCACTAGGTAAACCAACCATACGACCATGGTACACCAACACAACTACCGATTGGGGAACCCGACGAATGTCCTTGCGAATGTATAGATCCTTTGAGGACATCAGATGAACCTGAACAACTTTTGAATAAAAGAATAACAAAGGAAGGATCACAACATGACAGAGCAGACCAGATAGGTGGTGGAATCTTTATAGAAAGAGACTTGATCCATACGGAGATAGACCGGGACATCTTAGCTCTGTAATGCTGGTGTATATTGTCTTCCCAGAGTGCATTCAAGAGAATCTTTTGTACCACCCTGTATGAGTTTGTACCACCATGTATCAGAGGTCACTAGTGTTAACGCAGCAGATCTACCATCACTGCTGTAGCCCTATACTGTAGCCTTGACATCGAAAACATCATCTGTGAATCACCAGGTAAGATATAGTGTAAGGAAGGGATATATGAAGCCTTCAACATCTACTTCACATGGACGGAGTAGGAGACCGAATTCAGCTCTTGTGTAATGTTGTAACACATTCTGTGTAATCCACGGCGAATGAATAGAGATGTGTGAATTAGTACTTGGGTATAAAGAGGAACAGATAACGTGTTACAAGAATGATTCAAGAGAAGGTGTAAATATACCAAGGAAGAGAGGGACACTATGGATGAGATATATGACACGCAGGAGTGAGGGTTCATTGGAAAGATGGAAGAGGGCCAGCAGCGTCTGGAATAGGACAAGAAACGAGGAACGAATCAAAAGAACACCATGGACCATTTCACAGACTCACGAAGAACGGATGAAATGTAAAAGATCCAAATTATTAGATGAAAGATCTTGGCGAAGTTACTGATTATGATAAAGACATGGTTGTAGAGGTGAATGATGAAGTATCAAAGTATGTTTACACTGGTGAGTTCCAGAGATCCCGTCGCTGGCAGCCAGGGGAGGGAAATTACCGTACAGAATTTCAGAATAAATCCATTGGAAATGGGAAGACGCATGAAGGAGCTAGACCGACAAGAAGACCATGAATCAGATGGCGTCTCACCATTTGTCGTCAGGGAATGAGAGGAGACCCTTGCTGAGCCACTGGTGATGTTGATCTCCCTCGCTGAGGACAGTGCTCCAGCAGAATGGAAAACGGGCAACGTAGTGCCAGCATTCTAAAAAGGTGTTCGTGAAGTGTTCCTGGACCACAGGTCATTATCGCTAATGAGCTTGACCTGCATGATGCTATAGGAACTAATTAGGAAGCAGATGGAGGAGTTCTAGACACGCCACAAGCTGCTTTAGTAGGAGAGAACATGGATTTAGATAGAACCATACATGAAGAATCTGCTGGATTTCTCTGAAAGTGTTGGCAACATCCTCGAAAATACCGTGTATGAAGTTCAGACCAGAGGAAGGCTTTTGGTACCGTCCATCACAAAAAGTTGATAATGAAGCCAGATATCTAAGCTGGGTTCAGCTAAAGGGATAATGGGCTGACAGTTAACTATATGGGATGGTACACAGGAGGCAGTGTTAGAGTGTTAGGATAACCTGCCAACACAGAAGGCAGTGTTAGAGTGTTAGGATAACCTGCCAACACAGGAGGCAGCGTTAGAGTGTTAGGATAACCTGCCAACACAGGAGGCAGTGTTAGAGTGTTAGGATAACCTACCAACGCAGGAGGCAATGTTAGAGTGTTAGGATAACCTGCCAACACAGGAGGCAGCGTTAGAGTGTTAGGATAACCTACCATCACAGGAGGCAGTGTTACAGTGTTAGGATGACCTGCCAAAGCCAGTGTCAAGGGTGACTACTGTTCTGATCGACATGAATGGTTTGCCAAACAAGACGGAACCACAACTGAACATGTTTGTTCATCGTGCCAGAAGGATCAAAGATGCCAATCCAAAATAAGGAATAGCAACGGTCGGACGAAATGGCGTATGAAATATGACCCTGGATCATATTAACTTATAAAGATATGAAGGGATTTAAACAGACCAGAATGGAAATCTGTGAGTCTGTCGATCACAAGAAGGAAGTATGATATCTAGCAAAGAAAAAAAAAAAAAAAAATCGAAAGTGTAGATGGGAAGAAGAGAAATGGGAAACAAGAATATGAATTGTAGGAAAAAGAAAATGAACTTGTCACTGGAACATATGAGAAGGCTCGTGAGGGGAGGCAAACTAGGTTTTTGTTTGGTCAACGTCGATATTGCCTACAAGGTTCTAGGTACACTCGGACAGTGAGATGTTTCAGTAAACAAACACGACGAACATTCATCAGAAGCTGGAATATGGCGCAATAGTTCCCTCCTCCCATTCCTTCCCCTTCCCTCCCCTCCCTCCCCCTCCCCTGCCCCACTCACTTGATCAACCACCTAGAACTACAAGAAGGAGTCCGAGGAAACACAACAAGAAGGTGTCAGACCTAAGTGGAATGAGCCACAAAGAAAGGATGAAAGCCCTCGATCTGCCCACGCTGGACGAATGAAGGATAAGGAGCGACAACTACACACAATATTTCCCAAGTGGCCGCTCCAGCTTTAACACAGAATCGTTCTTTGAGGTTAGAATACAATCCAGACCCAGACTGTGAGGCACAACTGGAAGTTAGGCCAGGAGCGTGTGCGAAGGAATCCGGGGCAGCATTTCTCCCGCAGCTGAGTTATGGACCCCTGGAACAAGCCAAGCCAAGAGGAAGTAAAGGCGTCCATTACTGGAAACTTCAAAAATCTGTGTTATGAAAATGGAATGGTAAAGGGTGGAGCCTCATGAAGGTGAAGCTCCCTCTCCACACACACACACACACACACACACACACGGACCTCCGTGGTTTAGGTGTAAGCGTATTGACCATCACGCTGAACGGGCCGCTTGGGATCAAACTTCCATAAGTTCGAATCCGGTCGAGGCAGCCAGTTTACAGTCCACCCAGCTGTTCATATTCCCATTAGGATCGGTCATAGAAATGGGTACCTGACATAAGCTAGTGTGTTGTGTGTGTGTGTGTGTGTGTGTGTGTGTGTGTGTGTGTGTGTGTTGTGTGTGTGTGTGTGTGTGTGTGTGTGTGTGTGTGTGTGTGTGTGTGTGTGTGTGTGTGTGTGTGTGTGTGTGTGTGTGTGTGTGTGTGTGTGTGTGTGTGTGTGTGTGTGTGTGTGTGTGTGTGTGTGTGTGTGTGTGTGTGTGTGTGTGTGTGTGTGTGTGTGTGTGTGTGTGTTGTGTGTGTGTGTGTGTGTGTGTGTGTGTGTGTGTGTGTTGTGTGTGTGTGTGTGTGTGTGTGTGTGTGTGTGTGTGTGTGTGTGTGTGTGTGTGTGTGTGTGTGTGTGTGTTGTGTGTGTGTGTGTGTGTGTGTGTGTGTGTGTGTGTGTGTGTGTGTGTGTGTGTGTGTGTGTGTGTGTGTGTGTGTTGTGTGTGTGTGTGTGTGTGTGTGTGTGTGTGTGTGTGTGTGTGTGTGTGTGTGTGTGTGTTGTGTGTGTGTGTGTGTGTGTGTGTGTGTGTGTGTGTGTGTGTGTGTGTGTGTGTGTGTGTGTGTGTGTGTGTGTGTGTGTGTGTGTGTGTGTGTGTGTGTGTGTGTGTGTGTGTGTGTGTGTGTGTGTGTGTGTGTGTGTGTGTGTGTGTGTGTGTGTGTGTGTGTGTGTGTGTGTGTGTGTGTGTGTGTGTGTGTGTGTGTGTGTGTGTGTGTGTGTGTGTGTGTGTGTGTGTGTGTGTGTGTGTGTGTGTGTGTGTGTGTGTGTGTGTGTGTGTGTGTGTGTGTGTGTGTGTGTGTGTGTGTGTGTGTGTGTGTGTGTGTGTGTGTGTTGTGTGTGTGTGTGTGTGTGTGTGTGTGTGTGTGTGTGTGTGTGTGTGTGTGTGTGTGTGTGTGTGTGTGTTGTGTGTGTGTGTGTGTGTGTGTGTGTGTGTGTGTGTGTGTGTGTGTGTGTGTGTGTGTGTGTGTGTGTGTGTGTGTGTGTGTGTGTGTGTGTGTGTGTGTGTGTGTGTGTGTGTGTGTGTGTGTGTGTGTGTGTGTGTGTGTGTGTGTGTGTGTGTGTGTGTGTGTGTGTGTGTGTGTGTGTGTGTGTGTGTGTGTGTGTGTGTGTGTGTGTGTGTGTGTGTGTGTGTGTGTGTGTGTGTGTGTGTGTGTGTGTGTGTGTGTGTGTGTGTGTGTGTGTGTGTGTGTGTGTGTGTGTGTGTGTGTGTGTGTGTGTGTGTGTGTGTGTGTGTGTGTGTGTGTGTGTGTGTGTGTGTGTGTTGTGTGTGTGTGTGTGTGTGTGTGTGTGTGTGTGTGTGTGTGTGTGTGTGTGTGTGTGTGTGTGTGTGTGTGTGTGTGTGTGTGTGTGTGTGTGTGTGTGTGTGTGTGTGTGTGTGTGTGTGTGCATACATACATAGGGATAAAGAAATGATTCATAAATACAAGCTCAAGAGATGAGGAACACGAGGGTAATACAAATGATAATCATACACAGGAAACTTGTTCTGAAAGACTTGAGGAATGAATGGAATTGATTGACTGAGGACATGGTTAATGTAGTCAGCATGCAGAAAACGATGAAGTTGTATGACAGAGAATGTTCAAAATATGAAGCCTCAAGAGTGTCAGACTCCCACCCCTACCGGACAAATAAATAATTACAAATTATAATCTCATGCTCATACAAAGACATACACACAAGCACATGTACACACTATGTCACGAAGGAGACTGATACAGGAGCTGAGAGATCTACAAGCAAGAATAAGAGAATAATTCCAACCCCCAAGGGTGGTTGAAGAGCTGGGTTGACTGTGGACCGACTATCGCAACCAGGATTCGAACCTATGCGCTCGACCCTGGGCAGCCAGTGAATGCTGTCTAAAATTTTGTACCTCACTGTTTCTCCTAATGTGGGACTCTGGTGACTACTCCCAATTCTCTCTCACAGAAATATTACAACAGTTTATTCCCTGCCGAATGATATTCATATTGAAGCCTTCTTTTAGTGTGTCCCATCCTCTTTGTTCGTGTTTGCATGAGTTGAATTTCATCAACCACGGATTGAACCTTTCCTTAATGGAAGGGAACAAAAGATGCATACCAGGGGAGTCTTTTCGAGGCCCTTTCTTTTTACGCTGAAGGTTCGAAATAGACAAAATTCTACATCAAGGCCGGGCTTTAAATGAAACATGGAGAGATTAATGAAAGGGATCAAGAGGAGACAAAGGAGAAATTCGCGAATTTTAAAGGAAGTGAAAAGCCTGTCTTTTGAAAATGCCAAGTCATAGTAGTCGGGAAAGACATGAGAGGGTAGAGAGTTGCAAAGCTTCTAGGTGTAAGGAAAGAAATAGGTATCAAAACAGCCTACCTTTGAGTTTCCGACCGCCACATAGTAATCATTTGATGCAGCAGCTTGCCGGGTGTAGCAAGGTCTACCGAGATGTGGGGGTACTCAGGTAGCCAGCTCCCAGAGGCAAAAACGAAATTAATACCTATAAGAGGAGAGAGAGAGAGAGAGAGAGAGAGAGAGAGAGAGAGAGAGAGAGAGAGAGAGAGAGAGAGAGAGAGAGAGAGAGAGAGAGAGTGAGAGAACATTACGACGTGGATCAAGAGGTTCAAGTTTTCAAGTTAGCCTGGGAGAGTTGATAAACTGGACCGCTTTCGACTCAGCTCTGTCAAGTAAGGATGCAGAGCTAAAGACATCCCAGACGTGAGAGCAGTACTCCACACAAGGAGGGATCAATCCCTTGTATAAACACAACTGTCTCAGGACCCTATATAGGCCTTGAGTGTTTTCAGAATAGAATCGCGTTTCGAGCAGTTCGAGAAGAGATTACGGAGAGGGGCATATGATAACATGAGGAGCATCAGTGGGGGAAGGAATGTTAGAGCCATTCAAGATAGAGTTGGAGGAGAAACGAAAACTAAAGATAGTTGCTTTGTTTACGGCAGAGACAGTTATAGTACCGTCAGAAGGGAAAACTGAAGGAAAACTGGAGAAACAAAAGACCTATCAGTGGATGAAGAGGAGAGGTTATCGTACTTCCCATGAATATAGGAACACTTTGCCTCACGAATAACGTACTTGCAATGATTACGGGCAGAGATAAACACTGAATAGGATTCGGAGGAAAAAGAGTTTTTACAAGCCCAATATGCTTGATCCCTTGCCTGAATGGCCTCAGAACAGTAACGGTTGAACCATTGATTGGAAGAAGAGGTCGTTTTGGAGGAAGAGGGAATAAATGCTTCCATTCCCACAACAATAAACTCTGCTATGTGTCTGGCGGAGACAGAAGCATCACCACATAAGAGACAGTAATTTACCCAAGGAAAGTCACGAAGGAATTTTTGCCTATTATTCCAGTCAACTTTGTTAAAGTGCCAGTATTTACGTTTAGAAGGGGCTGCTTGAGGAGGAGGTGCTGTTAGAATACACATATTCATGAGGGTGTGGTCAGATGAACCAATTGGAAGCAAGATTGTGTAACTACAGCATGAAGGATTAGACGTGAAAAACAGATCCAGAAAATTAGGAGAGTGGTCACAACAGTCAGCACTATGGGTTGTGTGAGAGATTACTTGCTCTAGATCATCACAAACGGAGAACAATAGGTGCCACAGGGTACGACCTGAGACCATTACTTCTCGTGATCTATATGAAGGACGTACCAGTAAGGTTAACCTCCTACCAAGTATGTCTACGGAAGATGCCAAGGTTATGGGGGCAAGTGAAACGCGTCGAGGACTACATCAACTTACGTAAGAACCTACACAAACTTCAGAGTTGGTCTGACACTCAACTCATGCAGATGCGAACAAAGATGATGGGACACAGAAAATAAGGCTTTAATATGAGCATCATCCAGCAGGGAATAACCTGTTGTAGTAGTTTTGTGAGAGACTTGGGAGTAGTTGCCAGAGTCCCACATCAGGAGAAGAGTAAAGGGGAGAAACAGTCTAGTAGAAAATTCTAGAATAGCATTCACTTGCTGGCCAAGGTCGGGCGCATTGGTTCGAGTCCTGGTTGCTATAGTCGGTCCACAGTCAACCCAGCTGTTTATCCACCCTTAATTGACATGCCGCCTCACGAACATAAAAGAATAAGGTGTATGAATAAAGAAGTATCAGCAATCTGTTAACATTTGACGTAGAGTCAACAATAAGATTATGCTTACCAAGTTTGACCATGTTAACACAGAGAACTGATAAAGATCAAGATGAAAGCAACTCAGATATCACAGGAAAATGTTAGAGTCATCAAGTTTGCCCACCATGGGCAAGATAAAGAGAAAGGGATAACCTGATCACACTTTACGTCTTAAAACCAGCTTGATAAAGTCGATTGTAAGCAGTTGCTCAAAATCTGCAGGAACAAAACAACTAGAGACCAAAATATGAAGCTACGAAAGGAACTTGATAGATTAGATGTGAAATGATATAAAATAGTAATATATCCAAAGACAGGTGGATATATATATATATATATATATATATATATATATATATATATATATATATATATATATATATATATATATATATATATATATATATATATATATATGTATATATATATTTTTTTTCCCAAAAGAAGGTACAGAGAAGGGGGCCAGGTGAGGATATTCCCTAAAAGGCCCAGTCCTCTGTTCTTAACGCTACCCCGCTAATGCGGGAAATGGCGAATAGTATGAAAGAAGGAAAAGATATATATATATATATATATATATATATATATATATATATATATATATATATATATATATATATATATATATATATATATATATATATATATATATATATATATATATATATATATATATATATATATCGAGGATGTAAGGCATGTGTACGTGTAGGAAGAGAGGAAAGTGATTGGTTCTCAGTAAATGTAGGTTTGCGGCAGGGGTGTGTGATGTCTCCATGGTTGTTTAATTTGTTTATGGATGGGGTTGTTAGGGAGGTGAATGCAAGAGTTTTGGAAAGAGGGGCGAGTATGAAGTCTGTTGGGGATGAGAGAGCTTGGGAAGTGAGTCACTTGTTGTTCGCTGATGATACAGCGCTGGTGGCTGATTCATGTGAGAAACTGCAGAAGCTGGTGACTGAGTTTGGTAAAGTGTGTGAAAGAACAAAGTTAAGAGTAAATGTAAATAAGAGCAAGGTTATTAGGTACAGTAGGGTTGAGGGTCAAGTCAATTGGGAGGTGAGTTTGAATGGAGAAAAACTGGAGGAAGTGAAGTGTTTTAGATATGTGGGAGTGGATCTGGCAGCGGATGGAACCATGGAAGCGGAAGTGGATCATAGGGTGGGGGAGGGGGCGAAAATTCTGGGAGCCTTGAAGAATGTGTGGAAGTCGAGAACATTATCTCGGAAAGCAAAAATGAGTATGTTTAAAGGAATAGTGGTACCAGCAATGTTATATGGTTGCGAGGCGTGGGCTATGGATAGAGTTGTGCGCAGGAGGATGGATGTGCTGGAAATGAGATGTTTGAGGACAATGTGTGGTGTGAGGTGGTTTGATCGAGTGAGTAACGTAAGGGTAAGAGAGATGTGTGGAAATAAAAAGAGCGTGGTTGAGAGAGCAGAGGAGGGTGTTTTGAAATGGTTTGGGCACATGGAGAGAATGAGTGAGGAAAGATTGACCAAGAGGATATATGTGTCGGAGGTGGAGGGAACGAGGAGAAGAGGGAGACCAAATTGGAGGTGGAAAGATGGAGTGAAAAAGATTTTGTGTGATCGGGGCCTGAACATGCAGGAGGGTGAAAGGAGGGCAAGGAATAGAGTGAATTGGAGCGATGTGGTATACCGGGGTTGACGTGCTGTCAGTGGATTAAATCGGGGCATGTGAAGCGTCTGGGGTAAACCATGGAAAGCTGTGTAGGTATGTATATTTTGCGTGTGTGGACGTATGTATATACATGTGTATGGGGGGGGGGGGGTTGGGCCATTTCTTTCGTCTGTTTCCTTGCGCTACCTCGCAAACGCGGGAGACAGCAGCAAAAAAAAAAAAGAAAAAAAATATATATATGTATGTATATATATATATATATATATATATATATATATATATATATATATATATATATATATATATATATATATATATTGGAAAGGATCACAATTTTGCGCGTGATCAAGATATTCCTATGAGTCCACGGGGAAAATGAAACACGAAAAGTTCCCAAGTGCACTTTCGTGTAATAATCACATCAGGGGAGACACAAGAGAGAAATGTAACAGTCAGTTGATATACATCGAAGAGACAAAGCTAGGACGCCATTTGGTAAACATGTGATAGTCCAAAACATACAACGAGCGTTCATAAACTTATCATTTTACAAATCTTATCAACAATAAAGTTATCTAATTTGTATAGACCATCACTAATGTAAAGATTATAATTCTTTGTGTATCTAATGATAGAAGATTCAATGATAATTCTCTTGGTAATAGAGTTAGAGTTAACAACTTAGATGGCGTTACTCCAGTCAATACAATGATCATAGTTTTTAACATGATTAAACAAGGCATTTGATTCTTGTCCCGTTCTTATACTATATTTATGTTGCTTAAGTCTACCAGAAAGATCCTTACCAGTCTGACCAACATAAAATTTATCGCAGTTTCCACAAGGAACTTTATAGATGCAACCAAGAGAATTGTCTGGTGAATTCCTGATTAAGATATTCTTTATAGTATTATTGTTGCTAAAGGCAACATTTACATTAAAGGATTTAAGCAACATGGGAAGCAAAGTGAAATTATTATTAAAAGGGAGAACTAAAAGATTCTTGGTGTCAATGGGAGGTTTGGGCTCAACTCTATGAAATGCTTTCTTTGCTAACTTAGGGATTTATCAATGAAAGATCTAGGGTACTTTAACTTAGATCCAATAGAATATATCTTCTCAAACTCTTCATCAATAAACTCTGGACTGCAAATACGTAATGCCCTAAGGAACATAGATTGAAATGATGATGATTTAACTCTGTCATGTTGAGATGAGTAATAATGGATATATGAGCATACATTGATGTGTTTTCTATATATGCTAAACTTAAACTTGTTTCCTTGTCTATGGATCATGCAATCTAAAAATGGTTACATACCATTATTTTCATTTTCTACATTAAATTTGATGGAAGGTACTAAATTGTTAAGTAAGGGGAGAAATATTTGTAAATTTTCATTTGTTCGCCAAACACAAAGAATATCATCTACATACCTAAACCAAATTGCATTAGAAGGTAAGATATCCTTTAGTAATTTTGTTTCAAAAAATTCCATATAAAGATTACTTAGTACAGGTGAAACAGGGTTGCCCATTGCCATACCAAATTTTTGAGCATAATAATCTCCATTAAATTGAAATACACAGTCTTTTATACACAATTTTATCAGTTCAATGAAATTAGACTTTGATACAGGTAAATGAATATCATCCAAGACATCAAATAAATATTCTAAAAGGTCATCAACTGGAACTTTAGTGAAAAGTGAGGAAACATCAAAGCTAACTAGTTTGAATGATCTTCTAAATGATAACACAACATATTCTAAACTTAGTAAAAATCCCTTAGAAGCAGTTAATTCTCACTTCAATAAAGAAATGAAGTTGTTGTTGAAAGGTAACATTTCTTTTATCAAAAATTTGTCATCTTTGTCCTCTTCATTGCCATATATGTATGGACTTATCAAAACACATAAACAGAATTTTCCAGCAAGACCTATAGTGAGTTCAGTAGGCTCCATCACATATAAATTGTCAAAATGGTTAGTTTCCTTATTAAGCCCTTTAGTGGGTAAGGTATCAAATTCTAATATCATGAACAATGTAGATTTAGTCAACAAGCTAAACAATATCAATATTAATTTTGATTTCAATTTTGATTTGCGACAAAGTATGATAGGAAAGAATATATATAAATACATATATATATATATATATATATATATATATATATATATATATATATATATATATATATATATATATATATATATACATATTTGGTTTTTAATTTATTTTGCTTTGTCGCTGTCTCCCGCGTTAACGAGGTAACGCAAGGAAATAGACGAAAGAATGGCCCAACCCACCGACACACACATGTACATACATACACATCCACACACGCACATATGCATACCTATACATTTCAACGTATACATATATATACATACACAGACATATACATATATACACAGGTACATAATTCATACTTCCTGCCTTTATTCGTTCCCGTTGCCACCCTGCCAAACATGAAATGACAACCCCCTCCTCCCGCATGCGCGCGAAGTAGCGCTAGGAAGAGACAACAAAGGCCATATTTGTTCATACTCAGTCTCTAGCTGTCATGTGTAATGCACCAAAAACACAGCTCCCTATCCACATCCACGCCCGACGGACCTTTTCATGGTTTACCCCAGACGCTTCACATGCCCTGGTTCAATCCATTGATAGCACTTCGACCCCGGTATACCACATCGTTCCAACTGACTATTTCTTGCACGCCTCTCACCTTCCTTTATGTTCAGGCCCCGATCGCTCAGTCTTTTACACTCCATCCTTCTACCTCCAATTTGGTCTCCCACTTCTCTTTGTTCCCTCTATCTCTGACGTATATATCCTCTTTGTCAATCTTTCCTCACTCATTCTCTCCATGTGTCCAAGTCATTTTAACACACCCTCTTCTGCTCTCTCAACCACACTCTTTTTATTTCCACACATCTCTCTTACCCTTTCATCACTTACTCGATCAAACCACCTAACACCATACAAGGTCTTCAAAAATTTTTTTTCAACACATCCACCCTCATCCGTTTAACCCCTATCTATAGCCCAACAATGTTTTATACATTGATGGAAATACTCTTCCTTTAAACAAACCCATTTTTGCTCTCCGAAATAACCTTTCCTCCATATATTCTTCATCGCTCCCAAAACCTTCGCCCCCTTCCCCACCCTGTGACTCACTTTCACTTCCATGGTTCCATTCGTTGCTAAGTCCACTCCCAGATATTCAAAACACCTCACTTCCAATAATTTTTCCTCCATCAGACTTATCTCCCAATTAACCTGTCCCTCAACCCTACTGAACATAATAAACTTGCTCTTGTTCACATTTACTCTCAACTTTCTCCTCTCACACACTATTTCCCACGTGAGCGATGAAGCGTCAAGAACAAATTACACAGGCTTGAAGGGAGAATTCATCACTTGGCTCCTTACTCTGTCTCTTCTTTTGGAAAGTAATAAAGATAGGATGGATTTCCAGCCTCCCCCACTCGCTCCCACTTATAGTTGCGTTGTACGGCGCGCAGGAAATATGTGCGCAGTATTCTTTCTTCCCTATTCCCAGGGATAATACATATATATATATATATATATATATATATATATATATATATATATATATATATATATATATATATATATATATATATATATATGTAAAGAGAGAGAGAGAGAGAGAGAGAGAGAGAGAGAGAGAGAGAGAGAGAGAGAGAGAGAGAGAGAGAGAGAGAGAGAGAGAGAGAGAGAGAGAGAACACACACACACACACACACACACACACACACACACACAGACACACACACACACACACACACACACACACACACACACACACACACACACACAAAGACACACACGCTGGGTCGACAGAGGTAAACAGCGAGGCTGATGGACTCCGGAGGAGGAGGTAAACATTCTCTTAACACACATTAAGGCTTCCTCGTCGAGTCTCTCCGCCTTCTCCCTCAGGACACAGCTGCAGGAGCGCCGATGGAGTCCTTACCAATTCTAGGAGCATTCAACGAAGTTTCCCAGCACGCTTAACGAATAATACCGAACGCGTTGAACGCTTCTCTATCGAATTCCTGACGTTCATGACAGTAGCCAGTGGGTCATTTCACTCTATCCTTTCCTTGTTCAGGAACTGTTGAGGCAACGTCGATACACAGATATGCTGAGTGACGCCTTGAGCCGGATGACGAACATACAAGCAGAACAGTTTCGTAGTTTGAGAGATAATAAAAAGAGTGTGGTTGAGAGAGCAGAAGAGGGTGTTTTGAAAAGGTTTGGTCACATGGAGAGAATGAGTGAGGAAAGATTGACCAAGAGGATATATGTGTCAGAGGTGGAGGGAACGAGAAGTGGGAGACCAAATTGGAGGTGGAAAGATGGAGTGAAAAAGCTAACTTTCCACATCCAAGCCCCACAGACCTTTCCATGGTTTATCCCAAACGCTTCACATGCCCAGTTCAGTCAATTGACAGCACGTCGACCCCGGTATACCACATCATTCCAATTCACCCTATTCCTTGCACGTTTTTCACCCTCCTGTATTTTCAGGCCCGATCGCTCAAAATCTTTTTCACTCCATCCTTGTTCCCTCCACCTATGACACATACATCCTCTGTCAATCTTTCCTCACTCATTCTCTTCATGTGTCCAAACCATTTCAACACACTCTCTTCTGCTCTCTCAACCACACTCTTTTTGTTATCACACATCTCTCTTACCCTTTCATTACTTACTCGATCAAACCACCTCACACCAAATATTGTCCTGAAACACTTAATTTCCAACACATCCACCCTCCTCCGCAAAACCCCATCAATAGTCCATGCCTCGCAACCAAATAACATTGTTGGAACCACTATTCCTTCAAACATATCCATTTTTGCTCTCCAAGATAACATTCTCGCCTTCCGCACATTTTTCAACGCTCCCAGAACCTTCGTCCCCTCCCCAACCCTATGATTCACTTCCGCTTCCATGGTTTCATCCGCCGCTAAATCCACTCCCATATATCTAAAACACTTCACTTCCTCCAGTTTTTCTCCATTCAAACTTACCTCACAAGTAACATTTTCCTTAACCCTCCTGAACCTAATGATCTGTACTCTCAACTTTCTCCTTTTACACACTTTACCAAACTCAGTCACCAACCTCTGTAGTTTCTCACCCGAATCAGCCACCAGCGATGTATCATCAGCGAACAACAACTGACTCACTTCCCAAGTCTTTTCATCCCCAAGAGACTGAATATTTGCCTCTCTATCCAAAACTCTTGCATTCACCTCCCTAACCACCCCATCAATAAACAAATTATACAACCAAGGAGACATCACGTACCCCTGCCGCAAACCGAAATTCACTGGGAACCAATCACTCTCCTCTCCTCCTACTCGTACATATCCCTTACATCCTTGGTAAAACCTTTCACTGCCTCTGGCAACTTACCTCCCACACCATATATTCTTAAAACCTTTGACAAAGCATCTCTATCAACCATATCTTATGCCTTATCCAAATCCATAAATGCTACATACAAATCCATCTGTTTTTCTAAGTATTTCTCACATACATTCTTCAAAGCAAACACCTGATCCACACATCCTCTACCACTTCTGAAATCACACAGCTTTTCCCGAATTTGATGCTCTGTACATTCCTTTACCCTCCCAATCAATACCCTCTCATATAATTTCCCAGAAATACTCAACAAACTTATACCTCTGTAATTTGAACACTCACCTTTATCCCCTTTGCTTTTGTTATTTGACACTATGCATGCATTCCACCAATCCCTAGGCACTTTATCTAGATCCATACATACACTGAATATACTCACCAACCAATCAACAACACAGTGACCCCCTTTTTGATAAATTTCACTGTAATGCCATCCAAACCCGCCGCCTTGCTGGCTTTTATCTTCCGCAAAGCTCTCACTACCTCTTCTCTGTTTACCAAACCATTCTCCCTGACCCTCTCTCTTCGCACACCACCTCGACCAAAATATCCTATATCTGCCACTCCATCATCAAACACATTCAACGAACCCTCAAAATACTCACTCCATCCCCTTCTCACTTCATCATTACTTGTTATTACCTCTCCATTTGCCCCCTTCAACGATGTTCCCATTTGTTTTCTTGTCGTCTGCACGTTATTTACCTGCTTCCAAAACATCTTTTTATCGTCCCTAAAATTTGATGATACTCTCTCACTCCAACTCTTATTGGCACTGTTTTTCACCTCTTGCACCTTTCCCTTGACCTCCTGCCGCATTCTTTTATCCATCTCCCAGTTATTTGCAGTACTTCATTGCAAGAATCGTCCAAACGCCTCTCTCTTCTCTTTCACTGACAACCTTTCTTCTTTATTCCAACACTCACTACTCTTTCTGAACTGCCCTCCTCCCACCTTTCTCATGCCACATGCATATTTTGGCTGTATACACTTTGAAAGCAATGCCCTCTGTTGGGAAACCTTTTCTAGGAATTTTGAATGAAAGATGATCTTCCTCCTAATATTCCACAATTTCCTAGAAAACTAGGATTACCAACAGCCATCATATGATGCTGTATAAGCCCATCATGTACAATCGCCTATGAAGCTAAATTACCTTGTACACGGCAGTTTAAGCACATTATCCTGCGAGTACTCGACCCTCTTTACACTGAATTGCAGTGCAAATCACCTCTATTGTACAATACAACATTACAGTATTACCATATCCACATGGGACAGACTGACAACTAAGTATAGCACCATTACCTCACTACAAGCAGTACAGCAACCCACTGAAGAGACCCACCGTCCTGTTGCCGATGGAGTGGACGCGGCAGTGGAGTTCGGCCTGGCGGCCCACATGTGCAGTCTGGTTCTTCATCATGCTGGAGTCGAAGTAAGGTTGGTCGGTGACCAACGGAGGCGGTGGGATGAGCCCCTGGCCCCTCACGCTTGCCAACACTGGTGGTAGGGAAGAGATGACACACAGTCAGTCAGTGAATTAGCCACGTCATGGAATATAGATACATAGATATAAGTGTAATTGAAAGACTCGAATTAAAGAAGATGATAATTGTCATTCGGCAAATGCTGGAAGCAAAATGGAAGCGTTCTGATGAAGGGAGTCACATTTTATAGGTCACTTGTTGAGCAGGGCGAAATTTGCCTCTCGCGACGCGATCGTAAATCATGAGAGATGTGGTATGGATCACTCGGGCTTTGTTTTGGCCAACACAGACCTGACTAGACTGCCTCGATGCCGGTGACGGGATTGCCATCTTTAAGAACCAAAGGTCACCCGTCAGGAAGGGGCAACTTATAACAGTGCGAGCCCTGTAGGCGTTGGTGGCGCAGCAAACAGGCTCATCGCTCCAGACTTTTTTACCCTGAGGCAAACATCAGTTAACGAGAGCGAGACGGGTCTTCCAATTCCGAGTCTTGGAGAGCAATGAAGACCGTTAGTTATTGAGGGAATTCAACTGTAAAAGCTTGCCTGCCGACTGTGTGGGGAGGGTGGTGGGGAGGTTTCTACGATGCCATTCCTTACGTCAAGGTTGCAATATCACGACGCACAGCTTATGCTATGAGAAGTACCCCGTTTACGGTACGACGGCACGACCAGGTGCAGGATAATGGTACGACCCAGGCACCCATGTAAAGCAGGACCTGGGTAAGAATGTTCAGTACGATAGTACGATCCATGTACTCATTTCAGTACGATAGTACGACCCATGTACTCATGTTCTCTACGACAGCACGACTCATTTACCCATGTTCAGTACGATAGCACGACCCATTTACTCATTTCAGTACGATAGTACGACCCATGTACTCATGTTCACTACGATAGCACGACCCATTTACCCATGTTCACTACGATAGCACGACCCATGTAACCATGTTCATTACGATAGCACGACCCATGTACTCATGTTCAGTACGGTAGTACGACCCAGGTACCCATGTACGGTGTGATAGATTGACCTTGGTACCTATGTACAGTACGATGGTACAAACTTGGCGCCAATGTACAGTACGATGGCACAAACTTGGTACTCATGTTCAATATAATACAGTACAGTACAGTGCAGTGGTATGACCTTGGTACTCATATATAGTGCGACGGTACCCATGTAGAATACGATGAACCCGAGGGGCGTGTGGTATGGTTAGCTAACGTTTACTTGGCTACTGTCCTTTGTTCCACAGTACCTCACGGTACTTTCCTTTGTTCCATGGTACCTCACAGTACTATCCTTTGTTCCGTGTCAGCCAACAGCACTGCCCTTCGTTCCATGGTACCTCACAAAACTACTCTTCGTTCCACGGTACCCCACAGTACTACCCTTCATTCAGTGGTACCCCACAATACTACCCTTCATTCAGTGGTACCCCACAGTACTACCCTTTGTACCATGGTTCCTTACAGATCTTCTCGTTGTTCCATTGTACATTACATACTTACCCTTCGTTCCAAAGTACTCCCTTCATTCGGTGGTACCTCACAGTGCTACCCTTTCTGACGTGGTGCCTCACAGAAAATCCCTTTGTTCAATAGTATCTCAAAGAACTTCTCTTTGTCCCATGGTACTTCACCTACCTATAATTCGTTCCATGGTGCTCTACAATATTACCCTGACTTCCATGGTACCTCGCAGAACAACCCACTACTCCATGGTACCTCCCAGATTTACCCTCTATTTTCTGGTACCTTGCAGAGCAACCCATTATTCCACGGTACCTCACAGAGCTACCCCTTATTCCATGGTACCTTATAGTAATAACCCTTTGTTGTATAGTAACCCACTCCAGTATTCTTTCTTCTATGGAAATTAGATATTTTAATCCTCTGATAGGAAGATACAATGATATTAAGCTACGTATCTTGAAGGAATAGTAAAACACTGTGTGACGTTAGATGAACAAACTTACTTAAGGTCACCTGGCCATCTCAGTGTTAAGGTCCAGACATAATAGCAAGATGGTTCATTTACTAAGCGAAGGAGAATATTCCGCTCTCAAAAGTCTGTCAGTGACACATAATGTAATTGATGAACCTAATCAAGGTAATGGAGTTGTTCTATTGAATAGGGATGATTAAGTGCGATCAATTTAAGAATGATGCAGGAACGAATTTAGAAAATTCTGTGCTACATTTTCCTAAATTAGAAAATACGAAGACAGAACCCATAGAGCCGTAAGGAAACTGAAATCTAATGATCTTACTGACGATGGAAACTGTCCAGCATTGTATGTCTCCTGGTTCCGATACGGTGTTATGTACGGTTTGCCGTAAGTGTACAAGAGAGATTGACCCTTGCAGTTGATACATGTAGTTATAATCTGGCTAGGTTGTTAGTTCTCTTTATTTCACCAGTCTCTACTCGTATCACTGACATGATACGAATGATTCGTTTTCACATATGAACGAAATTTACAAAATAGATTTCGTTAGTTATATTATGACTCTGACTTAAGATCTTCTTTTCTTGTTTTTTACGAACATTCTATTGGAGGAAACCATCAGTACCTGAGCTGCCGAACTAATGAGCGTTGGGTTAGGTAAAATTAAGTACCTGTTTAAGGAGTTGATATCAATGTCAGCTGCTGATTCTTTCGTTCAGTGGCAAAGTAATGGTGTAGTGATGGGTTTCCTTCTTGACGAAGTAATGTTGATTTTCTAAGTGTGCTGATGATATGCCTTTAGTTTTGAATATCTGAAATTCCAGGATAACTGAATTCACTTCAGGATGTCAGAAGCAAATCATACCTTCCCCTTGTCTGATATTACTGTTAGTAAACATGGGAATTCATTTGGTACATCAGTGTACAGAACACTGGCTAGTCCCTGTGTGATATTGACGTCTTTTATTCTAGTGGAGTATAAGCACAAATTAGTGGGGCTATAACTAACACATGGACACTCCACATATGCTCTGATTATCTTAGATTCTACAGATATCTAAAATCTTTCATAAGAACTGCAGATGAACGATGCCCCACTGAACTTTACTAATGTGTAGATCGGCAAGACCTTAAAAGAAATACAGGCAGTGAGTCGAGAGTCCAATTTTGATGATAGAGAATAAATCTTTGGCGTCACCCCTATGTTTGAGGGTCTGTCGTCCCGTCTATATTACTTTCATGTTGCTGCCTCTCGCAGTACTGATTAAAAACAAAGAAAAATATGGCGTTTGCAATTAACGTGAGTGTCTTCTGTGTTTGTCACTGGAGTACTTGTTTTTGTTCTGTCTCTGTCTAGTCTAATCTTTCGTGATGCTGGAGTGCTTGCGTTACATGGCCATATGATGCGTGGCCAGAATTCTTGCTTTACCCTTTCTCTACA
The DNA here is from genome assembly GCF_036320965.1 of Panulirus ornatus. Lineage (NCBI taxonomy): Eukaryota > Metazoa > Arthropoda > Malacostraca > Decapoda > Palinuridae > Panulirus > Panulirus ornatus. The sequence continues at coordinate 67,460,363 of NC_092234.1, forward strand.
AAGGAACAGATCATTGAGTTGAAGCTTGTCGCTGTGTTTACATTCGAGAGTGTTTCTCGTAGAACTGAGTCAAAGTCATCTTTACTACTGACGAAAAAAAGATGTATGATTTTTACTTTGGAAAGATAGGTATATAGATAGATAGATAGAGATAGATAGATAGATAGATAGATAGAGAGATAGAGAGAGAGAGAGAGAGAGAGAGAGAGAGAGAGAGAGAGAGAGAGAGAGAGAGAGAGAGAGAGAGAGAGAGAGAGAGAGAGAGAGAGAGAGAGAGAGAGAGAGAGAGAGAGAGAGAGAGAGAGAGAAAATCAAGATGGTGCTTCAGACTTCAGGGAACCGTAGAAGAGAACGAGATAAGATCACATGGGTCCAAAATACCTCTTCGTTCTGATTGGTTCAGAGACACTGGGACCCTGGGGGAAGGAAGCGCTTCCTGACTTCCTTAGCGACATCAGATCCCGGCTAATCCAAGCAACTTAGGATAATAGACCAGCCGGCATTCTGTCTCAGTGCCTCAGCATGGCTGTCCATCGACGGAATGCACATTCCAGCAACAACCCACGTCCCTCCTTCAAGGTACTAAAATAACTTGATAATTCTTAATTCAAGTATAACTATATATGTTTACCTGTGTTTTATCCCCTAGATAAATTATGTACTATATTAAGCAGATGTTATATATATATATATATATATATATATATATATATATTTTGTGTGCGTGTGTGTGTGTGAGATACTGGAGTATGAATGCTTGTGATTACACTACGAGTGAAAAGTCACCTTCGGCGAGGATAAATCATCATCACTTGACGAAGTGGAGTACAGTCTCTTCGAGGATGTTCTAGCTGCAACTCAGACCATCATTACTCTTTTTCTGACTGTAGCGCAGCTACAAAGGTGCAGCATCCCCACAAAAGTGGCCCACTGGGTTGTATCATAATAGCTGAACATATCATTTCAACCTTTGTCTTTCCTTAAAGTTTTGTTGATTCATATTATAAACTGTTTTCTGAAGACCATGACTCAATACGTATGTCTTGAACTACTATAAGGTAAACAGTGCCATTGCGACACAATCATTAAGGTTTCCCTCATAGTAGCTATAGTCCCATCTACTTAACGTTCTCGTGAATGTCTGTTGTCGTTAGGAAAGTAATTACCTCATGTGGAGGAGAACAATATGGCTCCTGATGGCTTAAGCAATCACGTTATTCCTGCAGACATGTTATCATCGCTGTAGTAAGGTTTATGAGACGTGGATCTCTGTACTAACCTTCGTTATGTGCTTCTGTTTGCAGACACAACAAACACAAGTACTAGAGTCTTGTGAGTCCAGTGTTTGTCATACAGTAAGTGGGTGGAGGAGGGTGCGCTCCAATCATGGGACTCGACGGGTGGCGAGCTTAAAGGGGTGTGAGGGGCGGGATACAAGGAGTGTGAAGGTTAAGATATTCTACGGGTATTTTCAGTCTTTGGCTACGGCATGCTTGGAGTAAGGGGCTTCACCTCCAGGACGGCGAAAGATTTTGAGAAATTGAAGAAAAAGAATTAGCTTTGATATCTAAGCTTTTACAGTGGGTTGCCTTTGAGGTTGACCTTACATTTACAGAGCATACAAGCGTATCCATCAGATGAAAGTGTGTGTCTAGCCGTCTTACTTTGAATACCGGAGCAATTTAGTTTGAGTTCTGTAAGCATACATCATATAAAACAGCCATTATTCATAGGTATATCTTAAAATTTTATGCTATATGAATTAGTTAGGGGGAAGGAAAAGGGGGCTTGGAAGGGAGGGGAAGGCATGAATCATGAATGAACTGATTTATTTTGGGGGAGGGGGGGGGGGTTGGCGTGGGATGGTAAAGTTTGAGACACACTGGCTCAGAAAACGATTACTCACAACTGTATTGCTGTAGACACTGTCACGACCCTTTGCTTCTTTTTATGATAGTTGAACTCCAGAAAGCTATCAGACTGAGACATCTTTCGAACTCCAGAAGCCCATCAGACTGAACCATTTCTCGAACTCCAGAAGCCCATCAGACTGAACCATTTCTCGAACTCCAGAAACCCATCAGACGGAACCACCTCTGATCTTGGCTACATCCATAAACATGTTACTGACCTAACCACAGATGTAATGAATAACCTCCACTGTTTATCTTTAAGACACACACACCTCATCACCCTTATCCCATCTAGGAATGTCTCAAGTATCAGCTGTGCCACAAAAATAGGGAAAGTCTTCAGATTTGCAGACGGTAATGATTTTCTGTCGACTGATTAGGTTAATCGATCAAGATTACACGCGAGTCAATAGTAAATGATGCGTGATCACATGACAGGAACTGAACAGTTGTAATAACTGATCCTGTACGTTAGTTTTGTCTTCTGCCATCCGTGTTCATACTATCCAACGTTAAGGATTTTGATTTGAACCTCAAATCTTTGGTGTAGGTTCTGAATATGATATCCTGTGGAACTCTTAGTACTGAGCTTAAGATGTCAGAGCTTAAGAACAGAGTCACAACCTCAGTCAGACGTATTGTGGATGATCAGCGGGAATGCGTCCTATTCCCGTGTCTACGGTGTATTCTGCTGGAAACCTTCCATTTTCTTCGGCTCAAACGATCCAAATCTCCTTAATCATATTTCCGATCATACAGCCATCCTAATAATAGCTTGTTTAACCTCACTATAATCATCGCACGTATGTGCGTGAGTGTAATTACTATTTGTGTCTTATTTTGAGGGGAGTTATACACTCGTGTTGCCCAGTCTCATAACCGTAGATATATGTAGAATGTGCAGGAGAGAGCCGTGTGCCGTGGGCCCAGGACGTGTGGCCTGGCCAGAGCGCAGCCGGCTCACGAGAGCAGTGGCCGAAATACTAACCTGCGAAAGAGAGAGAAAGAGAGAGAGAGAGAGAGAGGCGCACTTCTATGCATGTATCTCACACACACACACACACACACACACACACGCACACACACCAGCCTAATCCAGGAACTCATTTAACGACCAGCCCCTACGGGAGTATGAACATCTGGGTTGGGTGTAGGCCGACTGCCACCCCCAGGATTCGAACCCATGCGGGTGCAAACCCTGGCTGCTCCATAGTGTCTCATGGTCAATAAAGCTAACCACTGCGCCACAGAGACTCGTATTTGTGTGTGTGCGTGTGTGTGGTGTGTGTGTGTGTGTGTGTGTGTGTGTGGTGTGTGGTGTGTGTGTGTGTGTGTGTGGTGTGTGGTGTGTGTGTGTGTGTGTGTGTGTGTGTGTGGTGTGTGTGTGTGTGTGGGTGTGTGTGTGTGTGTGTGTGTGTGTGTGTGTGTGTGTGTGGCGTGTGTGTGTGTGTGTGTATGAGCTTAATTCTCAATATGGATATGTATGTTTTAGTTCCTCTTTGAGGCAGAGATACGCAGGTAAAAATGAAAATAATTTGAAAATCCAAAAAGTTTGTATCTCTGAATTTTTACCCACGTGAGGGTTGGCTCCTGTCTTGCCCACGTCTTCGTAAGACCATGTTTTTTTTTCTTAATGTTTCTGTAAAATCCGGCCAGAACAATGTTGGCAACAGCGTTCTTGCTTCCCTTTCCCGTATTTTATTTTTTGTCTCTCTCTCAGGAAGCCGCCGAAATGTACATAAGAAAAGCCGTCTTGCAATACATTGTAGAGGAAGTGTTTGGACGCTGCTTAGTATTAATGAAGTCGATCCCGCTGCTGCTCAGGAGAAAAGTAACTCGTGTTTCCAGAAGTAAAGACACTCCAAAAAAAATACCAAGTTTAGACTGGATGTGGAGGGAGGTCTGTTCTGTTTTCTTCCTCTCGTACGCGTTTTTTCTCGCGTTCTTCCGTGCCAGTGTTGGCCCTGAACCGTTCTCGGAGGGGGCGATGGCCTCTCTCTTACCAGAACGAACCATGATCGTCTTGCAGGAGGGGAAATGAGTGGCGGGGGGGGTAAATGATGATGGGACGAGGAGAAGAGGCGGGGAAATGTATTTGACTTAGACGGGAGGAGGTAGAGCGAAGGTGTGGTACATGGATTGGCAGATGGATAGTTCGATTGGTGGATGGACATGGTGAGGATTTGATAGGTAGATTGACTGATTGCATAGAAAGAGAGAGAGAGAGAGAGAGAGAGAGAGAGAGAGAGAGAGAGAGAGAGAGAGAGAGAGAGAGAGAGAGAGAGAGAGAGAGAGAGAGAGAGAGAGAGAGAGAGAGAGATTATATCTTAACTGCAGTAGCTTAGTTTGGGACCAGCGTTAATCTTTCACGAATCCCATGATATGTAGCAAGTGAAGGAGGGGTACAGAGAACACACTTGGAGGAGGAGACGCAGGAGATGGGTCTGTGAGAGAGAGAGAGAGAGAGAGAGAGAGAGAGAGAGAGAGAGAGAGAGAGAGAGAGAGAGAGAGAGAGAGAGAGAGAGAGAGAGAGGATGGCAGCGCCTTGGGCCGCATCTCACCGGGGTAGTGAGGAGAGAGATGTGTCAGACAGTTAAACAAGATGATGAAGTTGCCTCGTTTAGTATTAATTTATCCTCACAAATGATCATCTTAAAGTTTTCCTCTCTGTTTATGGTGACTTTTTTTTTCTCTTTTTCATTTCGAGTCGTGTCGTCGTCCTGGGCGGCGGGTTACGGTCTGCGGGCGACTTGTGTTCTTGCCCCTTCCTGGTGGTAGCGCCAGCCGCTCCCCCCAGAGATGCGTGTAATGTTTGTTGCTATCAAAACGTTGTTGGGTTATGAGCGGGTCCACATCAACATGCTAATTGGCAGAGATAACACTGCCAGCAATAATGGGAAGGTCGGGTAGGGTTGGGGGAGGGAGAGGGGGGGGTCAGGGGCTACGGGAAGATGAGAGAGAGAGAGAGAGAGAGAGAGAGAGAGAGAGAGAGAGAGAGAGAGAGAGAGAGAGAGAGAGAGAGAGAGAATGGGATGATTCACGTAACTAAGAATTGGGACGTGAAACAAATGGGGGGGTGAGGGAGATGGTTTAAAGAGAAAATCTTGACTGAATGCATTTTCAAAGTTTGTTGAGTGAAAAATATCGACAAATTATGAAAAAAGAGGAAAAAGGGAAAATTCAAACTGTGAGAACAGATAACTAGCTAACGAATGAAACCATTAAATAATGAGGGAGTCGATGAGAATCACGGTGATGTGGAGAAAGTGGCAGGAGGGAGTGATGGAATGAGCAGGAGGGAGTATATAATGTATCGCTACGGGTCTTTGATTGCGAACCAGATCGAACAACAAGGGATTAATGGAACGTCTCGTCTGGTGTGTGTGTGTGTGCTCGGTGCTGCTGCTGCTGGAATGCTGGAGTGTTCAATGGTATGCTCTCCTCCCATTCTGCCTGGAAGAGGTTTGTATGTAGTTGCTGTGTAGAGAATGGTGTCGGAGCGGTGCTTTCACTCGCAGTTGGAGTGTACTGAGGTGTGACGTAGCCTCCTGGTGTGCCTGCATTCGTGTATCTGGTGAAAGAGTAATGTTGGATAAGGATCTAGGGAGAAACTGATTGACTCATTGTTTACATTGCGTACACGTCGCAACATTATAGTTGCTGTAGAGGGGACACAGGCCCTGGGTGTAGATCAAGCAAGGACACCACCACTGCCATGAAAACTCCTTTGTTATGGCATCATGTATTCATCAAAAGAATGATAGATACGTAGCCACAGCTGAGGTAACGCCCATATACATGGTGGTAGGCACCATGATGAGAACGCAACGTCCTTAACTGAAAGCAATTTTGTGGATATTGAAGAGAGCTTATACACTGCGGTTATATACAGTCTATATAAAATGTTAGTCTTTTGGAAAGTAATTGGAGGAAGAACATTGTTAAAGTATATACATCATGAGAGTACTTAAAGGTAGGTTCTAATAAGCCTTATAAGATGTTGTTAACGATGTAGTTAATTCCTTGGCTGCCTTTCCCAATAAGTCATTGCTCAGAGGGATAGTTGCTCAGGACTGGAGGTGTGCCACTAGTGGACTGATAATCAAGAAAAAAGAGTGATACACTGCCACAAAATTTTCGCCAGATCAATTTCGCATCAGTAAATAAGAAACTTAGGGAAAGCATCATTAGAGACCAGATTATACACCACGTGAAGCATCACTATTTGATTAGATATTCGTAACACGGCGTTAGGCAAAGCTGACTGTATTCTTTCATGATATGACTGATGTATATAATGAAAGTAAAGCCGCTGGTGTCATTCACTTGAGTTATGAGAAAGCATTCGATGAAGTCCTACATCAAAGATCACAAGTTAATGTTAACTCACGTGTTATAGATAGATGGTGGTATGCTTCTGTACTGAGAAAACTGATTGACTGGATATAAGCAAGAAATACTGATTGACAGTCAAGCCTCAGAATAGTTAGACGTAATAAGTGGAGTGCCATAGGGATCAGCCTTGAGGCTCATTCTCATCTTGAGGTAAATTAATGACACTGATAATGGGATATGGTATGAATGATCCAAATCTGCAGACGATGTTGAACAGGAGGAATATAACAGTAACAGAAAATGAACATCTACAGCTGCAAGCCAATATAGGCAAACTTATCTATAAAGACTGGGATCAGAGATGGCAAATGAATTCTGTATCAAAACACGAGACATTTTACAGGTCGGCAGTAAAACCGAAAGAACACTAAATGTAGTAGAAGAAAAAATTGGTGTGATAATCTCCTATGACCTTCAGCCAGGGGAGCTGTGCTGAAAATAAGTTAAAAACGGAAACGAAACTCAAGGTTTCAAAGGCAGGGCATTTGAATTCTGGTCAGGGAGACTAACCCTCAATCTTTGCAGTACATTGGTGCGTTCACTTCTTGAATATTGCGTTCAGTATTGGTTGTAGTACGTGGTATATGACATAAATCAAACAGAGAAAGAATGCGTTAGTGAGCAACAAGAAGGATTCTTGATCTAACAAACAAATGCTGTGAAAACCGACGGGAGAGTTTTTATAAATTCTGGTGAGGAACAAGAGGTCAATATTTGCTGTCGTACAGATGTTCACAACTCTCACATGCTTCGATAGTCTTGATCTAAAAAGCTGCACACAACGACACCAGGTCACCTTCACTAGCAGTAATAACCATACGGTCGTGCGTAAGCGTTTGATTTCGAGTGAGGTCATAATATTTCTTAAATGTTATTCTTCATATATATAGAGAATAACTTACCAATAATAGTGCAATACATTTGGAAATAAATTTGATGACCAATTTGATTTGAATCACGATTGATTCCATTTGCATATTTCTTTGGCTTTCAATATATATATATATATATATATATATATATATATATATATATATATATATATATATATATATATATATATTGAAAGTTTTGCGGAAGAAGAAAGCCGGCAAGGCGGCGGGTTTGGATGGTATTGCTGTGGAAAATATCAAAAAAGGGGTGACTGTGTTGTTGACTGGTTGGTGAGAATATTCAATGTATGTATGGTTCATAGTGAAGTGCCTAAGGAATGCCGGAATGCATGCATAGTGCCATTGCATAAAGGCAAATGGGATAAAGGTGAGTGTTCAAATTACAGAGATATAAGTTTGAGTATTCCTTGAAAATTATATGTGAGGGTAGTGAGTGAGAGGGTGAAGGCATGTACAGAACATCAGATTGGGGAGGAGCAGTGTGGCCTCAGAAGTGGAAAAGGATATGTGGATCAGGTGTTTGCTTTGAAGAAAAACAGATGGATTTGTATGTAGCATTTATGGATCTGGAGGAGGTATATGATAGAGTTGATAGAAATGCTCTGTTGAAGGTATCAAGAGTACATGGTGTGGGAGTTAAGTTGCCAGAAACAGTGAAAAGTCTTTATCGAGGATGTAAAGCATATGTACGAGTAGGAAGAGAGGAACGTGATTGATTCCCAGTGAAAGTTGGTTTGCGGCAGGGTTGCGTGATATCTCCATGGTTGTTTAATCTGTTTATGGATGGGGTTATTAGGGAGGTGAATGTACAACTTTTGTAGAGGGGGGCAAGGATGCAGTCTGTTGTTGATGAGAGGGCTTGGGAAGTGAGACACTTGTTGTTCGCTGATGATACAGCGCTGGTGGCTGATTCGGATGAGAAACTACAGAAGCTGGTGACTGAGCTTGATGAACTGTGTAGAAGAAGAAAGCTGAGAGTAAATGTGAACAAGTGCAAGGTTATTAGGTTCAGTAGGGTTGAGGGACAAGTCAATTGGGAGGTAAGTTTGAATGGAGAAAAACAGGAGGAAGGGAAATTTTTTAGATATCTGGGAGTGGATTAGGCAGCGGATGGAACCATGGAAGGGGAAGTGAATCATAGGGTTGGGGAGGGGGTGAAAGTTCTGGGAGCGTTGAAAAATGTGTGGAAATCGAGAACGTTATCTTGGAAAGCAAAAATGGGTATGTTTGAAGGAATAGTGGTTCCAACAATGTTATATGGTTGTGAGGCATTGGCTATAGATAGGGTTGTGCGGAGGAGGGTGGATGTGTTGAAAATGAGATGTTTGAAGACAATATGTGGTGTGAGGTGGTTTGATCGAGTAAGTAGTGAGAGGGTGAGAGAGATGTATGGCAATAAATAGAGTGAGGTTGAGAGCGCAGAAGAAGGTGTATCGAAATGGGTTGCTTACATGGAGAGAATGATTGAGGAAAGATTGACGAAGAGAATATATGTGTTAGAAGTGGAGGGAACGAGGAGACGTGGGAGACCAAATCGGAGGTGGAAGGATGGAGTGAAAAAAATTTTGAGCGATCGGGACCTGAAGATACAAGAAGCTGAAAGGCGTGCAAGGAATAGAGTGAATTGGAACAATGCGGCATACGGGGGTCGACACGCTGTCAATGGATCGAACCAGGGCATGTGAAGAGTCTGGGGTAAAGAGTGTAGAGTTTTGTGGGCCTGGATGTGGAAAAGGAGCTAGAGAGTGAGTGTGAACGAATGTGGCCTTTGTTGTCTTTTCCTAACGCTACCTCACGCGCGCGCTGGGGGAAGGGGTGGGGGGTGCCATTTCATGTGTGGGGGCGGTGGTGACGAGAATGGATGAAGGCGGTAAGTATGAATATGTACATGTGTACATATGTTTGTGTATGTATATGTATGTATACGTTGAAATGAAAAGGTATGTGTATGTGCGTGTGTGGGCGTTTATGTATATACATGTGTATGTGGGTTGAGTTGGGCCATTCTTTCGTCCATTTATATATATATATATATATATATATATATATATATATATATATATATATATATATATATATATATATATATATCCCTGGGAATAGGGGAGAAAGAATACTTCCCACGCATTCCTCACGTGTCGTAGAAGGCGACTAAGGGGGACGGGAGTAGGGGGCTGGAAACCCTCCCCTCCTTGTATTTTAACTTTCTAAAAGGGGAAACAGAAGGAGTCACGCGCGGAGTGCTCATCCTCCTCGAAGGCTCAGATTGGGGTGTCTAAATGCGTGTGGATGTAACCAAGATGAGAAAAAAGGAGAGATAGGTAGTATGTTTGAGGAAAGGAACCTGGATGTTTTGGCTTTGAATGAAACGAAGCCCAAGGGTAAAGAGGAAGAGTGGTTTGGGAATGTCTTGGGAGTAAAGTCAGGGGTTAGTGAGAGGACAAGAGCATGGGAAGGAGTAGCACTACTCCTGAAACAGGATTGGTGGGAGTATGCGATGGAGTGTGAGAAAGTAAATTCTAGATTGGTATGGGTAAAACTGAAAATGGATGGAGAGAGATGAGTTATTATTGGTGCATATGCACCTGGGCATGAGAAGGTAGATCATTAGAGGCAAGTGTTTTGGGATCAGCTGAGTGAGAGTATTAGTAGTTTTGATGCACGATACCGGGTTATAGTGATGGATGATTTGAATGGAAAGGTGAGTAATGTGGTAGTTGAGGGAATAATTGGTGTACATGGGGTGTTCAGTGTTGTAAATGGAAATGGTGAAGAGCTTGTAGATTTATGTTCTGAAAAAAGACTGGTGATTGGGAATACCTGGTTTAAAAAGAGAGATATACATAAGAATACGTATGTATGTAGGAGAGATGGCTAGAGAGCGTTATTGGATTACATGTTAATTGATAGGCGCGCGAAAGAGAGACTTTTGGATGTAAATGTGCTGAGAGGTGCAACTTGAGGGATGTCTGATCATTATCTTGTGGAGGCGAAGGTGAAGATTTGTAGAGGTTTTCAGAAAAGAAGAGAGAATGTTGTTGTAAAAAGAGTGGTGAGAGTAAGTGAGCTTGGGAAGGAGACTTGTGTGAGGAAGTACCAGGAGAGACTGAGTACAGAATGGAAAAAGGTGAGAACAAAGGAGGTAAGGGGAGTGGGGGAGGAATAGGATGTATTTAGGGAAGCAGTGATGGCTTGCGCAAAAGATGCTTGTGGCATGAGAAACGTGGGAAGTGGGCAGATTACAAAGGGTAGTGAGTGGTGGGATGAAGAATTAAGACTATTAGTGAAAGAGAATAGAGAGTAGCATTTGGACGATTTTTGCAGGGAGATAATGGAAATGAGTGGGAGATGTATAAAAGAAAGAGGCAGGAGGTCAAGAGAAAGGTGCAAGAGGTGAAAAAGAGGGCAAATGAGAGTTGGGGTGAGAGAGTATCATTATATTTTTGATGGAGAATAAAAAGATGTTTTGGAAGGAGGTAAATAAAGTGTGTAAGACAAGGGAACAAATGGGAACTTCAGTGAAGGAGGTTAATGGGGAGGTGATAACAAGTAGTGGTGATGTGAGGAAAAGATGAAGTGAGTATTTTGAAGGTTTGTTGAATGTGTTTCATGACAGAGTGGCAGATATAGGGTGTTTTGGTCGAAGTTGTGTACAAAGTGAGAGGGTAAGGGAGAATTATTTGGTAAACAGAGAAGAGGTAGTAAAAGCGTTGCGGAAGATGAAAGCCGGCAAGGCATCGGGTTTGGATGGCATTGCAGTGGAATTTATGAAAAAAGGGGGTGACTGTATTGTCTACTGGTTAGTAAGGTTATTTAATGTATGTATTATTCATGTTGGGGTTCCTGAGGATAACGGAATGCTTCCATAGTGCCACTGTACAAAGGCAATGGGGATAAAAGTGAGTGCTCAAATTTCAGAGGTATAAGTTTGTTGAGTATTCTTGGGAAATCATATGGGAGGCTATTGATTGAGAGGGTGAAGACATGTACAGAGCATCAGATTGGGGAAGAGCAGTGTGGTTTCAGAAGTGGTAGAGGATGTGTGGATCAGGTGTTTGCTTTGAAGAATGTATGTGAGAAATACTTAGAAAAGCAAATGGATTTGTATGTAGCATTTATGGATCTGGAGAAGGAATATAATAGAGTTGATAGAGATGCTCTGTTAAAGGTTTTAAGAATATAAGGTGTGGGAGGCAAGTTGCTAGAAGCAGTGAAAAGTTTTTATCGAGGATATAAGGCATGTGTACGTGTAGGAAGAGAGGAAAGTGATTGGTTAGAAAAGCAAATGGATTTGTATGTAGCATTTATGGATCTGGAGAAGGAATATAATAGAGTTGATAGAGATGCTCTGTTCAAGGTTTTAAGAATATAAGGTGTGGGAGGCAAGTTGCTAGAAGCAGTGAAAAGTTTTTATCGAGGATATAAGGCATGTGTACGTGTAGGAAGAGAGGAAAGTGATTGGTTCTTAGTGAATGTACGTTTGCGGCAGGGGTGTGTGATGTCTCCATGGTTGTTTAATTTGCTTATGGATGAGGTTGTTAGGGTAGTGAATGCAAGAGTTTTGGAAAGAGGGGCAAGTATGCAGTCTGTTGTGGATGAGAGAGCTTGGGAAGTGAGTCAGTTGTAGTTCGCTGATGATACATCGCTGGTGGCTGATTTGTGTGAGAAACTGAAGAAGCTGGTGACTGAGTTTGGTAAAGTGTGTGAAAGAAGAAAGCTGAGAGTAAATGTGAGTAAGAGCAAGGTTGTTAGGTCCAGTTGGGTTGAGGAACAAGTCAATTGGGAGGTAAGTCTGAGTGGAGAAAAATTTGAAGAAGTGAAGTGTTTTAGATATCTGGGAGTGGATTTGGCAGCGGATGGTACCATGGAAGCGAAAGTGAATCATAGGGTGGGAGAGGGGGCGAAAGTTCTGGGAGCGTTGAAGAATGTGTGGAAGTCGAGAACATTATCTCGGAAAGCAAAAATGGGTATGTTCGAGGGAATAGTAGTTCAAACAATGTTTTATGGTTGCAAAGCGTGGGCTATAGATAGATTTGTGCCAAAGAGGGTCGATGTGCTGAAATTAGATGTTAGAGGACAATATGTGGTGTGAGGTGGTTTGGTCGAGTAAGTAATAATAGGGCAAGAGAGATGTGTGGTAATCAAAAGAGTGTGGTTGAGAGAGCAGAAGAGGGTGTTTTGAAATGATTTGGTCACATGGAGAGAATGAGTGAAGAAAGATTGACCAAGATGACATATATGTCAGAGGTGGAGGAACGAGGAGAAGTGGGAGACCAAATTGTAGGTGGAAAGATGGAGTGAAAAAGATTTTGAGTGATCGGGACCTGAGCATGCAGGAGGGTGAAAGGCGTGCAAGGAATAGAGTGAATCGGAACGGTGTATTATACTGGGGTCGACGTGCTGTGAATGGATTGAACCAGGGCATATGAAGCGTCTGAGGTAAACCATGGAAAGTTCTTTGGGACTTGGATGTGGAAAGGGAGCTGTGGTTTCGGTGCATTATTTCATGACAGCTAGAGAGTGAGTGTGAACAAATGTGGCCTTTGATGTCTTTTCGTAGCGCTACCTCGCGCACATGAGGGGGAGGGGGTTGTTATTTCATGTGTGGTGAGGTGGCGATGGGAATGAATAAAGGCAGACAGTATGAATTATGTACATGTGTATATATGTATATGTCTGTGTGTGTATATATATATATATGTATACGTTGAGATGTATAGGAATGTATATTTACGTGTGTGGACGTGTATGTTTAAGTGGGTGGGTTGTTCCATTCTTTTGTCTTTTTCCTTGCACTACCTCGCTAACGCGGGAGACAGCGACATAGCAAAATAAATTGTATATATATATATATATATATATATATATATATATATATATATATATATATATATATATATATATATATATATATATATATATATATATAAAGAAATGTCTAATTATCCAAGTGTTGTGTATCAATTGTACTGTTGCCCCCACTGCCGCACTCCAATGGAAACCCTACATATATTTTCTTGGCTGCACCGTCCACCATCGCCACCCTGCATGTGTGTATACATATGGTTGTCACAGTTGAAGGGGGTGATACAATGCTCTTGATTTGCTCCCATGTGACCCGAGTTGTTTATAGCTGGTGTTAACACATCATTAATCTCACAAAGTACCATTACGATAATTCCTGACAAATTATTCACACACGTTTGTAAATGATAGTAGTTAGTTAGGGCTAAACACTGTTACTTTTACGTGTTACTTACGCTCAATTTGTTTTTCCTTTCCTTTGTTTTCATCTAGTTAATTGTTCTTTGTAACATGGAAGTCATGTTCGCAAAATGTTCTACACATTTGTTGATAATGAACTCTTCAAAGTATAAATGTTCATTATACATTTCGTGTATATTGGCAAATACTTTTATTTTCTTCATGTTATCATTTCAGTTGATTGCTATCTTTTTCATCTGAAGGAATTACAGACCAGTTTTAACTTGTTTATTTGATTGGCATGTTAAAAACAACTCTAATTACATTTTATAAACCAGTAAAACAAGGGATGAGAAATGAAGATTACCGCTGCCATTATACTAAAGATCACAACTAACGTTTTGCCAAAGATCACCACCAACATTGCAACAAGGATCACCACTAACATCGTACCAAGGGTCATCACTAACATCATATCAAGGATCATCACTAACATCGTACCAAGGGTCATCACTAACATCATATCAAGGATCATCACTAACATCGTACCAAGGGTCATCACTAACATCATATCAAGGATCATCACTAACATCATATCAAGGATCACCACTAACATCTTACCAAGGGTCACCACTAACATCTTACCAAGGGTCACCACTAACATCATATCAAGGATCATCACTAACATCGTACCAAGGGTCATCACTAACATCATATCAAGGATCATCACTAACATCGTACCAAGGGTCATCACTAACATCATATCAAGGATCATCACTAACATCATATCAAGGATCACCACTAACATCTTACCAAGGGTCACCACTAACATCTTACCAGGGTCACCACTAACATCATATCAAGGATCATCACTAACATCGTACCAAGGGTCACCACTAACATCATATCAAGGATCACCACTAACATCTTACCAAGGGTCATCACTAACATCATATCAAGGATCATCACTAACATCATATCAAGGATCACCACTAACATCTTACCAAGGGTCACCACTAACATCTTACCAAGGGTCACCACTAACATCATATCAAGGATCATCACTAACATCGTACCAAGGGTCACCACTAACATCATATCAAGGATCACCACTAACATCTTACCAAGGGTCACCACTAACATCTTACCAAGGGTCACCACTAACATCATATCAAGGATCATCACTAACATCGTACCAAGGGTCATCACTAACATCATATCAAGGATCATCACTAACATCGTACCAAGGGTCATCACTAACATCATATCAAGGATCATCACTAACATCGTACCAAGGGTCATCACTAACATCTTACCAAGGGTCACCACTAACATCATATCAAGGATCATCACTAACATCGTACCAAGGATCATCACTAACATCATATCAAGGATCACCACTAACATCTTACCAAGGGTCACCACTAACATCTTACCAAGGGTCACCACTAACATCATATCAAGGATCATCACTAACATCGTACCAAGGGTCATCACTAACATCATATCAAGGATCATCACTAACATCGTACCAAGGGTCATCACTAACATCATATCAAGGATCATCACTAACATCGTACCAAGGGTCATCACTAACATCATATCAAGGATCATCACTAACATCGTACCAAGGGTCATCACTAACATCATATCAAGGATCATCACTAACATCGTACCAAGGGTCATCACTAACATCATATCAAGGATCATCACTAACATCATATCAAGGATCACCACTAACATCTTACCAAGGGTCACCACTAACATCTTACCAAGGGTCACCACTAACATCATATCAAGGATCATCACTAACATCGTACCAAGGGTCACCACTAACATCATATCAAGGATCACCACTAACATCTTACCAAGGGTCATCACTAACATCATATCAAGGATCATCACTAACATCATATCAAGGATCACCACTAACATCTTACCAAGGGTCACCACTAACATCTTACCAAGGGTCACCACTAACATCATATCAAGGATCATCACTAACATCGTACCAAGGGTCACCACTAACATCATATCAAGGATCACCACTAACATCTTACCAAGGGTCATCACTAACATCATATCAAGGATCATCACTAACATCATATCAAGGATCACCACTAACATCTTACCAAGGGTCACCACTAACATCGTACCAAGGATCATCACTAACATCGTACCAAGGGTCACCACTAACATCATATCAAGGATCACCACTAACATCGTACCAAGGGTCATCACTAACATCGTACCAAGGGTCATCACTAACATCGTACCAAGGGTCATCACTAACATCATATCCTTTGCGGGGAAACGAAAAACGTGTATGCAAGTCATGGTGGGAACTTGAGGCAAAGAATCGATACCCCAGGATCTGCCACCCACTGCCTCCCCCAGCACCGGGTGGGTTCTTGCTTCGCTTCTCCACCCACCCCAACCCACCCCCACCCACCACACCTCCACCCCGTCAGGCGCGCCGCTGGTGCCGCTGGTGCCGCCGCCGCCGCCGCCGCCAGTGTGAGCATCAGCGGCACAAGTTATGGAGGTGGTACAAGACGGCAGCCAGGGGTATGTTCACGGTGCTTATTGGTCTTTGGTGCTCCTGGTTGGTGGGACTAGCCTGGCTTATTTGGCTGGTCTAGCCTGGCTTGTGGGGCTGGTCTAGCCTGGTTGGTAGAGCTACACTATCCTGGTTAGTGGTGCCCGACCAGCTTAACCAATGTGGCTAGACCAGACTGGTTATTGGGGTTGGACTAGCCTCGCTAGAAGAGTTGAGCTGGTTGCATTAACCTGCGTCGCAGGGGAGGATGGATGGGCTAGCCTCCCACGCTTTACTTAAACGTCATTTACAGACGCCCTGATCAGCCAACAGATACTGACACCGTCATGCACGAGAGTTTACAACGAGCAATATAGGATAAAGACTCCATCATTCTTGGGGACTTTAATCTTCCAGAAATCAACTGTCAAACTATCACAGGTGTAGAGAGTGAATCTGACTGACTTGTCAACTTTGTCGAAGACAATCGTCTCCACCAGACCGTCACCTAGCCGACGAAGGGAGCCAATCTACTTGACTTAGTTCTTGCATCCCAGGAGTTCTTAGTGACTGATACCCGTGTTGGAGAACATCTAGGCACCTGTGGCCACAACGTGGTTACGTTCGACGTAAATATCAAAACCGACTCCCCTAAAACCAGTACTATTACACCTAACTTGGAAAGCGCGGATTTTAGTGTGCTGCCCGACGCATTAAAGAGTCTCACCCTCGTTGATCCAGGCCTAGAGGAATTATGAGCCAGTTTTAAGCTCCAGTTTATGCACCATCAAGTCATCAATTCACATGCACGACAGAAACAATAAAACCAACAGCAAGCCTGGATGGTACTCCCAAGATATTGCAAGAGCTGTACGTAGCAGAAATATACTCTATCAGCTCAAGAAATCAAAATGACCCAGATACTGCAACGCAATATAACGCAATCAGAAGACAAGCGAAAGCTCTTGTCAAAAATACCAAGACAGAATACGAAGTGAGTTCTGCAAGAGATAGTAATAACCCAAAAAGATTTTATAAATGTATCAATAATAAGAAGCGTGTAAGGAGTGGAATAGGACCCTAAATAAACGTGAAAAGCATAGAACAAACCCTGAACAAGTTTTTCAGTTCTAATTTTACGCTAGAAAGCAACGACATGAATTTTGAGACAGTGACAAATAGCACTCACACGATACAAGAATCATTAGCCTCACATCAGTTGTACATAAACGTCTGGAGTCGATCATTAGAGATACAATCGTGGCCTAACTCAACAACACAGCTTGACCAATAATACACAGCATGGTTTCAGAAGACGCAGATCATGTTTTACAAACCTCCTTTTCGTACAAAAGCAAAGATGTGATATTGCCACTATACCTAAGTCTCGTTAGACCACACCTCGAATATGCAGTGCAGGCTTGCTCCCCCCTGCACACACACACACACACACACACACACACACACACACACACACACACACACACACACACACACACACACACACACTTAAGTGAGTAAGCAGTGCAGCGAAGAACAACTAAGTTGCTTCCTTCCTTGCGTAACAAATCATACAAGGAAAGACTGTGAGAATCAAACTTGTTCTTCCTAAGCAAGAGACGCCTCCGGGCAAATTGACTGAACATTTCAAAATACTTAAAGGCTTCACCAACGTCGATATTGAACATTTCTTTACAGTAGCACCAGCATTACCGACGAGAGGATTATAGAGTAAAACCTTAGAGGTCACTGAGTCAATCTGGACTGTACGAAATATTATTGATACATGGAATAAGCTCCCAGAAAATTTTGTTCAGAGCAACACCCTTAAATATCTTCAAAATTTGGCTTGATCATCACTCGTCACGCTCTGGTATTGAATAATTCATTCAATCAGTCATAATAACGTAGTGGTATATCATGCAACCTTCTCAACCACTGATCTCTCCCTATCATACTAATATAGATCAACCCACGTCACCTGATTTGAGACAGCAATTGAGAATTACTGTATCATTCTTCATCATCAGAAATGATACAGGCATGGTAAGTCGAGAGGCTGGAGCTCAAGTTCATCCTTGGTATTGTCTTTACAAGAAAAGATAGTGAAGGGATGCATATCGTTGGTGATGGGATACATGATATATTCATGTTCATTCTACCTAATGACTTTGCTATAAGAATTTCCTTCAGGTTTATCAACCTGCAAGGTATTTATTCTACCTGTTTTCCTGCCGGCGTGTGCCAGAGGGAGTGGAGAATGGGGAGAGAGCCTTTGCTTTACTATCCTTCTCGTCAACTGCTGACAAGTTATATTTTTGTTTAAGCTTTAAGACCAGACCACCACGCCAGAAAACAGAAGAAGAAAGGCCACTTCCGCTCACATCCATTCTCTAGCTGTCATGTGTAGTGCATCCAGGCTCCACAGACTTTTCACATGACTTGGTTCAGTCCAGTGACGGCACGTTGATCCCAGTATACCACACCTCCAATTTGTTCTCCCGGTTCCCCTTGCTCCCTCCCCTTCTGAAACATATAACCTTTTTGACAACCTTTCCTCACTCAGTTTCTTCATATGTCCGAGCCATTTCAACACACCCTCTTCTGCTCTTTCAACCACACACTTTTTATTACCATACATCTCTCTTACCCTTTCATTACTTACACGATCAAACCACCTCACACCATTTCATTTCCAACACATCTATCCTTCTCCGCATGCTTCGCAATCATGTGCACGTATATGCATATGTGTGTGCATGGGCGTAAATATATATATATATATATATATATATATATATATATATATATATATATATATATATATATATATATATATATATATATATATATATATATATATATATATATATATTCTGTATCCAACCCTCCTGTACTCAAAGATATAACATAAAGATAATGTTCAAATAACTGCTGGGATAAAGCATTCCACATACAACACTCACATACCATTGCATCTGTCTCTTCTATTCTGGCCAACAAATCAGCCCTCAGCTTCCTCAGGGGAGATTGTACATTCAACAGAGTACAGTACTTTATCACTGGAGTCGACCAGAATATTCTTCTATGTAATACTGTTTTGATATATGTTCTGTAAAGCAAGAATACGGTACTGTAGCTGAGTGAATTAAGATAATGTGATGACTTGCCTCATCAACGTTGTATTTCTTATATCATATCAATGTGATGTGGAGATGAAATGTGCGAAAGTCTAAAGAGGGGAAGTTCTTAATAATTTATTTACAACTAATGGTTACCTGCGGTATTATTGTCCTGATTCATATGCTTAGGAAAAAGCGTCAAGCACATACATGAGCACACACACACACACACACAGTCACACACACACACACACACACACACACACACACACACACACACACACACACACGTACAGGTGTAATATGCATATATAATACATGCATATATAAATGCACGAAACGTAAAAAGTATTCATGTAATGCTTAAATCTGAGTTTGGTTATGTGGTAAACAAGGACATGAAAAAAGGAGATGCAGTCATGGAAACTACACGAAATGAAGAATTACATTGGGAGCCTCCTACACTGGGAAGTGGAGTTCACTAGCCATGATACAAGTGAAATTTACAACGAATGAGTAGGAAATATGGGGTGCGTCAGCTTCAAATACATAGTGAAAGTTAGAGATGAGAGAGATATGGCTTAATAAAAGATTTCATCGACTGAAAGAGCTTAAAAGGTGGCACTGCCGCCAGCCAATATTCGAAAGATATGAAGAACAAGGTCGAGTAATAGCAGGATGAGAAATCTGGGACAGAGAACCTCGAGGAGAATGTTATGTATAAGGCAGGAGATAACTCCAAAACTTACGTAAATTTTACCAGGACTTAATTGTCAGTTGAAGTGCAACTAATTAGGACACGGGATTCAGAGGCAAGAGATATATAGGATTATGTAAAAACATGTGAGGTGCTGAATGACGAGATCAAAAGTGCTTTCACAGTGGAGGACACTATAGCCCTAACACCAGTGAGATGGAATACGAGGAAGGTCTTGGACAACATTGAAAGATCAAGAAATTACGTGAGTTGGCTAGTAAAGGTCCTTGACCCACTGAAAGCTCATGGTCCTCATAAATCTTCTCCATATGTGCAGAGGAAGTGTACAGATACACTTGACAGGCCACTTGCAATGTTGTTCAAATAAGTGCAGGAAGGTAAATTGGCATGGGAGTGGAAGAGGTCAAACCTCATACCTGGCTTACAGAAAGGGTACTGGGAAGTTATTCTGATATACAGACCCGTCTCCCAAACGAGTGTGATTCAATAATACTGGAAAAGATAATCAGAAAGTAACTGAATGTTTGCAGTAAAGAAACTACCCAAGCGAGAAGCATCATGGATTCAGGGTAAGGAGGTCATCCGAACAAACATCTTAGACTCGTATGTATGAGTGAGCTCCATTTCCCGACAAAAAAGAAGAGTAAGGTTGATGATGCGATACACACAGTCTACTCAGAAAGGCTCTAACTTTATACCATGTAGCGTAGAAGGCTGGTGAAGAAGGTGGATTATCAGGCATATATAAGGGGGAGACGCCTTCGATGGATACAAGATTACCCTGGAGGAAGGGAAGGAACAAAGAGGAGCCTTTCTGGAAGTGGGTTGGGTTCACCCGGTGCCGCTGGGATGACTCCTTCAAACATTACACAACCTGGTATATGCAAATAGCTTGCCTGAAGGATTCTGTTTATATCTGAGGATGTTTGACGCTGATATCAAGGTCATGAATGTAGTGAAGGGGATTGCATCAACCTACAAGGGAACCTTGACAAACTTCAAAGCTGGTTTGATGTGTGGCTGATGAAATTCAACTCAAGGAAATGCAAGCTAATAAAGGAAGGGAAACAGCGAAGGACAGCTCCCGGTACGAATATCATCAAGCAGGAAGTAAGTTGCGGGACTTTGTGTGTGCGAGCGGTGTGGGAGTTGATATTGTACCTAACCTGTAGCCTGAGTCCCGGCTTACGAGGACTGTATGAGAGACAAGCTGTCCGCTGGCTTATGGCAGAATTGCGTTCACGTTAATTGCTAAGAATTGCTCGATATCATACGTCAGGCAATCAACTAAATGTACTTCTCTTGTGTGGTGACCGCGTTCAAAGGAACACAAAAAGGACGGAGGTCTAGAGGAAGTCAACCAAGATAGTAGCAGAATTATGAAACAGGATTACAGTGAGGGAATACAGGATTACAGTGAGGGGATACAGGATTACAGTGAGTGTATACAGGATTACAGTGAGGGGATACAGGGTTACAGTGAGGGGATACAGGATTACAGTGAGGGAACACAGGATTACAGTGAGTGTATACAGGATTACAGTGAGGGAATACAGGATTACAGTGAGGGGATACAGGATTACAGTGAAGGGATACAGGATTACAGTGAAGGGATACAGGATTACAGTGAGGGGATACAGGATTACAGTGAAGGGATACAGGATTACAGTGAGGGAATACAGGATTACAGCGAGGGGATACAGGATTACAGTGAAGGGATACAGGATTACAGTGAGGGGATACAGGATTACAGCGAGGGGATACAGGATTACAGTGAGGGGATACAAGCGATGAATTTATCCAAAAAGGAACAAGAAGCGTAAAGGAAGACTCGATCACAACTTTGAAATTTTCTATCCAGTCTGATGACAACAGTGAACAGTTCTACGAAAGATGCAAAGGATAGGACAACCAGATGCCATGATAGGTGATCACACAAGAATTGTATTAGAAAAAATGTAATCTTAAACTTTTGTAGTTTAAGAACTTTGTGAATGATGAAATAGAATGTATAATGAAAGTGTTAATGCAGATTGAAGCGAGACGTTTGAAAAGTTGTTTGGTATCCAAAAATATTCGAGAGATAGAGGTCCCACAAGTGTAGAACTCCCTCCTCCTCGTCTAGTAGAAATAGTTGATTAAACACACACACACACACACACACACACACACACACACACACACACACACAAGTTAAGATACACCTGACAATAATTATGTTCAAAGAGAGTTTGTTGGGCGAGTAATTTTCCTGCCGACCTTCCTGACTCATCAGTTACGAGTAAAGAAGGTAACTCGTCTTCCGAGATGAGATGTTTCAGCTGATGTATAACAGAAAGCAGCGAGAAATGACTGTTGGCACGGTGGGAAGTGTTGGCACAGACGACAGCCCGCAGTTACGTCTGACAAAATTAGTTTTGTGTTTCATTGTTACGTGTCTGAGTCAATGATGGGCACTGCTCTGGTAAAGGTGGTAGTGTGCACGGTGTTGGCAGAGGTGGTAATGTGCACGGTGTTGGCAGAGGAGGTAGTGTGCACGGTGTTGGCAGAGGTGGTAGTGTGCACGGAGTTGACAAAGGTGGTAGTGTGCACGGTGTTGGCAGAGGTGGTAGTGTGCACGGTGTTGGCAGAGGTGGTAGTGTGCACAGTGTTGGCAGAAGTGGTAGTGTGCACGGTGTTGGTAGAGGTGGTAGTGTGCACGGTGTTGGCAGAGGTAGTAGTGTGCACGGTGTTGGCAGAGGTGGTAATGTGCACGGTGTTAGCAGAGGTGGTAATGTGCACGGTGTTGGCAGAGATGGTAGTGTGCACGATGTTGGCAGGGGTGGTAGTGTTCACGGTGATGGCAGAGGTGATAGTGTGCACGGAGTTGACAGAGGTGGTAGTGTGCACGGTGTTGGCAGAGGTGGTAGTGTGCACGGTGTTGACAAAGGTGGTAGTGTGCACGGTGTTGGCAGAGGTGGTAGTGTGCACGATGTTGGTAGAGGTAGTAGTGTGCACGGTGTTGGTAGAGGTGGTAATGTGCACGGTGTTGGCAGAGGTGGTAGTGTGCACGGTGTTGACAGAGGTGGTAGTGTGCACGGTGTTGGCAGAGGTGGTAGTGTGCACGGTGTTGGCAGAGGTGGTAGTGTGCACGGTGTTGGCAGAGGTGGTAGTGTGCACGATGTTGGTAGAGGTAGTAGTGTGCACGGTGTTGGTAGAGGTGGTAATGTGCACGGTGTTGGCAGAGGTGGTAGTGTGCACGGTGTTGACAAAGGTGGTAGTGTGCACGGTGTTGGCAGAGGTGGTAGTGTGCACGGTGTTGGCAGAGGTGGTAGTGTGCACGATGTTGGTAGAGGTAGTAGTGTGCACGGTGTTGGTAGAGGTGGTAATGTGCACGGTGTTGGCAGAGGTGGTAGTGTGCACGGTGTTGACAGAGGTGGTAGTGTGCACGGTGTTGGCAGAGGTGGTAGTGTGCACGGTGTTGGCAGAGGTGGTAGTGTGCACGGTGTTGGCAGAGGTGGTAGTGTGCACGGTGTTGGCAGAGGTGGTAGTGTGCACGGTGTTGGTAGAGGTGGTAGTGTGCACGGTGTTGGTAGAGGTGGTAGTGTGCACGGTGTTGGCCGAATTGGCAGCAGTTGGAGAGAGAGAGAGAGAGAGAGAGAGAGAGAGAGAGAGAGAGAGAGAGAGAGAGAGAGAGAGAGAGAGAGAGAGAGAGAGAGAGAGAGAGAGAGAGAGAGAGACATTATTTCACAGAGTTGGTAAAGTGTAAAGTTGCCTGGAAGAACCAGTAGAGTTTTTTTTGCCGTGTCAGTTGTGTGCAGGGCGGTGGCAAAGTCACCCCCTCCCTCCATTCTCCACTCATCAAAAAAAAAAAGAAAAAGGAAAATATCCCACCCATTCAACCAGTCAACCAAACCAAGGGGGAAATGTTGTTGAGGTAAGTAACAACACGTCCACCACAACCCCCAACCCGCCAACCAGCCTGCAAAACTCAACGATCTCACTGAGAGAAAAAAAGATGAAGAAATGGGGAAAAGAAAAAGATATATAAGTTCCTCAAAAGAAGAATTTTACGGCCCCCGAAAGCTCCAACCCACCCACCCACCCACCCACACCTACCCACCCACACCTACCCACCCACACACACACGCACCTACCCACACACACACACACACACAAAGCTCTCTCTCTCCTGCAATCAAAGCCGTGCATAAAGAGTGGGCATTTTTTGTGAGCCTTTTCCTCTGTGTGTGCGACCTTTTCTTCTCATTCTTCCCCTCTCCCTCCTTCCCCTCATCTCATCGCAGAAGATCAAGGAGTGAGAATTCATAAAAGGCTCTTGGGAGACAATTTGCTCTCTGAGGGGACGATTCCCCAAACCCCATTACTGACGAAGTCTCTTTAAAGTCATGACAACAAACTCAGAGTTTGTAAACGCACTTACTAGAGTGTGTAAACGAACTTGAGAACCAGTTTAGATATATCACAGTGGTTATATTTTAGTATACTCTAATTGAGGGAATTTTTCTTCCGATCTGATCGATGTGTGTTTGTTATCTATTTGTCTTTACGACTTGATAGTGACTATGAAGAATTTGCTTTTTTATGTTTGTCGGTTATTTACAACTGCGTCTATATGAATTATTTTGAGAATGTTTGATTCATTGTGCTTGTATAGATAGATTGTCTTCTCCGGTGGAATGCACTAAGTAAAAAAAGGACAAAAAACGGAAAGACGTGGACCACATGTGTACATCCATTTGGATGGATATCTAGAAACGAGTTCAGAAAGTCAACGTATTTCACCAAACATGAGGGAACAGGAGTGAGTATATATGAGGCGCTCTATCCATAATATATATTGGTCGCAACTGATTCAGACACACTAGGACTTTGATGGAAAGCTCCTTCTCTCCATTTTAGTCATCTTGGCCGTCGTCTAATAAGTTCAATCCATCAAGGACGAGAAAGCAGCCAGCTTACTGTGTCAGCGCCTTAATATTGTCATTTACCAAAGGAATTCAAGTCGGGTTATAGGTTTCCTTCTCCTCTAAGCTGAACTACAGTAACTCAGAAACATCAATTTCGACGCCCTTCATCATATTTGAATTCAATTGACAAATACTACTTCTTGAAAAAATGAAAATAAGATTTCTAAAAAAACGGAGTGACAAACAAACTGTTTCAGACACTCATCAACAAAAGAGCTCTTTTTGAACGACTTATATATATATATATATATATATATATATATATAAATATATATATATATATATATATATATATATATATATATATATATATATATATATATGAATATACATTTTTTTTTTTTTTTTTTTTTTTTATACTTTGTCGCTGTCTCCCGCGTTTGCGAGGTAGCGCAAGGAAACAGACGAAAGAAATGGCCCAACCCCCCCCCCCCATACACATGTACATACACACGTCCACACACGCAAATATACATACCTACACAGCTTTCCATGGTTTACCCCAGACGCTTCACATGCCTTGCTTCAATCCACTGACAGCACGTCAACCCCTGTATACCACATGACTCCAATTCACTCTATTTCTTGCCCTCCTTTCACCCTCCTGCATGTTCAGGCCCCGATCACACAAAATCTTTTTCACTCCATCTTTCCACCTCCAATTTGGTCTCCCTCTTCTCCTCGTTCCCTCCACCTCCGACACATATATCCTCTTGGTCAATCTCTCCTCACTCATTCTCTCCATGTGCCCAAACCATTTCAAAACACCCTTTTCTGCTCTCTCAACCACGCTCTTTTTATTTCCACACATCTCTCTTACCCTTACGTTACTTACTCGATCAAACCACCTCACACCACACATTGTCCTCAAACATCTCATTTCCAGCACATCCATCCTCCTGCGCACATCTCTATCCATAGCCCACGCCTCGCAACCATACAACATTGTTGGAACCACTATTCCCTCAAACATACCCATTTTTGCTTTCCGAGATAATGTTCTCGACTTCCACACATTTTTCAAGGCTCCCAAAATTTTCGCCCCCTCCCCCACCCTATGATCCACTTCCGCTTCCATGGTTCCATCCGCTGACAGATCCACTCCCAGATATCTAAAACACTTCACTTCCTCCAGTTTTTCTCCATTCAAACTCACCTCCCAATTGACTTGACCCTCACCCCTACTGTACCTAATAACCTTGCTCTTATTCACATTTACTCTCAACTTTCTTCTTCCACACACTTTACCAAACTCAGTCACCAGCTTCTGCAGTTTCTCACATGAATCAGCCACCAGCGCTGTATCATCAGCGAACAACAACTGACTCACTTCCCAAGCTCTCTCATCCCCAACAGACTTCATACTTGCCCCTCTTTCCAGGACTCTTGCATTTACCTCCCTTACAACCCCATCCATAAACAAATTAAACAACCATGGAGACATCACACACCCCTGCCGCAAACCTACATTCTCTGAGAACCAATCACTTTCCTCTCTTCCTACACGTACACATGCCTTACATCCTCGATAAAAACTTTTCACTGCTTCTAACAACTTGCCTCCCACACCATATATTCTTAATACCTTCCACAGAGCATCCCTATCAACTCTATCATATGCCTTCTCCAGATCCATAAATGCTACATACAAATCCATTTGCTTTTCTAAGTATTTCTCACATACATTCTTCAAAGCAAACACCTGATCCACACATCCTCTACCACTTCTGAAACCGCACTGCTCTTCCCCAATCTGATGCTCTGTACATGCCTTCACCCTCTCAATCAATACCCTCCCATATAATTTAACAGGAATACTCAACAAACTTATACCTCTGTAATTTGAGCACTCACTCTTATCCCCTTTGCCTTTGTACAATGGCACTATGCACGCATTCCGCCAATCCTCAGGCACCTCACCATGAGTCATACATACATTAAATAACCTTACCAACCAGTCAACAATACAGTCACCCCCTTTTTTTATAAATTCCACTGCAATACCATCCAAACCTGCTGCCTTGCCGGCTTTCATCTTCCGCAAAGCTTTTACTACCTCTTCTCTGTTTACCAAATAATTTTCCCTAACCCTCTCACTTTGCACACCACCTCGACCAAAACACCCTATATCTGCCACTCTGTCATCAGACACATTCAACAAACCTTCAAAATACTCATTCCATCTCCTTCTCACATCACCGCTACTTGTAATCACCTCCCCATTTACGCCCTTCACTGAAGTTCCCATTTGCTCCCTTGTCTTACGCACCCTATTTACCTCCTTCCAGAACATCTTTTTATTCTCCCTAAAATTTACTGATAGTCTCTCACCCCAACTCTCATTTGCCCTTTTTTTCACCTCTTGCACCTTTCTCTTGACCTCCTGTCTCTTTCTTTTATACTTCTCCCACTCAATTGCATTTTTTCCCTGCAAAAA
Source organism: Panulirus ornatus (assembly GCF_036320965.1). Taxonomy (NCBI): domain Eukaryota; kingdom Metazoa; phylum Arthropoda; class Malacostraca; order Decapoda; family Palinuridae; genus Panulirus; species Panulirus ornatus. The sequence goes on from NC_092234.1 coordinate 67,487,554, forward strand.
TCGTCCAAATGCCTCTCTCTTCTCTTTCACTAATACTCTTACTTCTTCATCCCACCACTCACTACCCTTTCTAAACAGCGCACCTCCCACTCTTCTCATGCCACAAGCATCTTTTGCGCAATCCATCACTGATTCCCTAAATACATCCCATTCCTCCCCCACTCCCCTTACTTCCATTGTTCTCACCTTTTTCCATTCTGTACACAGTCTCTCCTGGTACTTCCCCACACAGGTCTCCTTCCCAAGCTCACTTACTCTCACCACCTTCTTCACCCCAACATTCACTCCTCTTTTCTGAAAACCCATACTAATCTTCACCTTAGCCTCCACAAGATAATGATCAGACATCCCTCCAGTTGCACCTCTCAGCACATTAACATCCAAAAGTCTCTCTTTCGCACGCCTGTCAATTAACACGTAATCCAATAACGCTCTCTGGCCATCTCTCCTACTTACATAAGTATACTTATGTATATCTCGCTTTTTAAACCAGGTATTCCCAATCATCAGTCCTTTTTCAGCACATAAATCTACAAGCTCTTCACCATTTCCATTTACAACACTGAACACCCCATGCATACCAATTATTCCCTCAACTGCCACATTACTCACCTTTGCATTCAAATCACCCATCACTATAACCCGGTCTCGTGCATCAAAACCGCTAACACACTCATTTAGCTGCTCCCAAAACACTTGCCTCTCATGATCTTTCTTCTCATGCCCAGGTGCATATGCACCAATAATCACCCACCTCTCTCCATCAACTTTCAATTTTACCCATATTAATCGAGAATTTACTTTCTTACATTCTATCACATATATATATATATATATATATATATATATATATATATATATATATATATATATATATATATATATATATATATATATATATATATACGATAGAGTTGATAGAGATGCTCTGTGGAAGGTATTAAGAATATATGGTGTGGGAGGAAAGTTGTTAGAAGCAGTGAAAAGTTTTTATCGAGGATGTAAGGCATGTGTACGTGTAGGAAGAGAGGAAAGTGATTGGTTCTCAGTGAATGTAGGTTTACGGCAGGGGTGTGTGATGTCTCCATGGTTGTTTAATTTGTTTATGGATGGGGTTGTTAGGGAGGTAAATGCAAGAGTTTTGGAAAGAGGGGCAAGTATGAAGTCTGTTGTGGATGAGAGAGCTTGGGAAGTGAGTCAGTTGTTGTTCGCTGATGATACAGCGCTGGTGGCTGATTCATGTGAGAAACTGCAGAAGCTGGTGACTGAGTTTGGTAAAGTGTGTGGAAGAAGAAAGTTAAGAGTAAATGTGAATAAGAGCAAGGTTATTAGGTACAGTAGGGTTGAGGGTCAAGTCAATTGGGAGGTGAGTTTGAATGGAGAAAAACTGGAGGAAGTGAAGTGTTTTAGATATCTGGGAGTGGATCTGGCAGCGGATGGAACCATGGAAGCGGAAGTGGATCATAGGGTGGGGGAGGGGGCGAAAATTCTGGGGGCCTTGAAGAATGTGTGGAAGTCGAGAACATTATCTCGGAAAGCAAAAATGGGTATGTTTGAAGGAATAGTGGTTCCAAGAATGTTGTATGGTTGCGAGGCGTGGGCTATGGATAGAGTTGTGCGCAGGAGGATGGATGTGCTGGAAATGAGATGTTTGAGGACAATGTGTGGTGTGAGGTGGTTTGATCGAGTGAGTAACGTAAGGGTAAGAGAGATGTGTGGAAATAAAAAGAGCGTGGTTGAGAGAGCAGAAGAGGGTGTTTTGAAGTGGTTTGGGCACATGGAGAGAATGAGTGAGGAAAGATTGACCAAGAGGATATATGTGTCGGAGGTGGAGGGAACGAGGAGAAGAGGGAGACCAAATTGGAGGTGGAAAGATGGAGTGAAAAAGATTTTGTGTGATCGGGGCCTGAACATGCAGGAGGGTGAAAGGAGGGCAAGGAATAGAGTGAATTGGAGCGATGTGGTATACCGGGGTTGACGTGCTGTCAGTGGATTGAATCAAGGCATGTGAAGCGTCTGGGGTAAACCATGGAAAGCTGTGTGAGGTATGTATATTTGCGTGTGTGGACGTATGTATATACATGTGTATGGGGGGGTTGGGCCATTTCTTTCGTCTGTTTCCTTGCGCTACCTCGCAAACGCGGGAGACAGCGACAAAGTATAATAAAAATATATAATGAATATATATATATATATATATTTTTTTTCTTTTTTTTTTATACTTTGTCGCTGTCTCCCGCGTTTGCGAGGTAGCGCAAGGAAACAGACGAAAGAAATGGCCCAGCCCCCCCCATACACATGTACATACACACGTCCACACACGCAAATATACATACCTACACAGCTTTCCTTGGTTTACCCCGGACGCTTCACATGCCTTGATTCAATCCACTGACAGCACGTCAACCCCTGTATACCACATCGCTCCAATTCACTCTATTCCTTGCCCTCCTTTCACCCTCCTGCATGTTCAGGCCCCGATCACACAAAATCCTATTCACTCCATCTTTCCACCTCCAATTTGGTCTCCCTCTTCTCCTCGTTCCCTCCACCTCCGACACATATATCCTCTTGGTCAATCTTTCCTCACTCATTCTCTCCATGTGCCCAAACCATTTCAAAACACCCTCTTCTGCTCTCTCAACCACGCTCTTTTCATTTCCACACATCTCTCTTACCCTTACGTTACTTACTCGATCAAACCACCTCACACCACACATTGTCCTCAAACATCTCATTTCCAGCACATCCATCCTCCTGCGCACAACTCATCCATAGCCCACGCCTCGCAACCATACAACATTGTTGGAACTACTATTCCTTCAAACATACCCATTTTTGCTTTCCGGGATAATGTTCTCGACTTCCACACATTTTTCAAGGCTCCCAAAATTTTCGCCCCCTCCCCCACCCTATGATCCACTTCCGTTTCCATGGTTCCATCCGCTGACAGATCCACTCCCAGATATCTAAAACACTTCACTTCCTCCAGTTTTTCTCCATTCAAACTCACCTCCCAATTGACTTGACCCTCAACCCTACTGTACCTAATAACCTTGCTCTTATTCACATTTACTCTTAACTTTCTTCTTTCACACACTTTACCAAACTCCGTCACCAGCTTCTGCAGTTTCTCACATGAATCCGCCACCAGCGCTGTATCATCAGCGAACAACAACTGACTCACTTCCCAAGCTCTCTCATCCCCAACAGACTTCATACTTGCCCCTCTTTCCAAGACTCTTGCATTTACCTCCCTAACAACCCCATCCATAAACAAATTAAACAACCATGGAGACATCACACACCCCTGCCGCAAACCTACATTCACTGAGAACCAGTCACTTTCCTCTCTTCCTACACGTACATATGCCTTACATCCTCGATAAAAACTTTTCACTGCTTCTAACAACTTTCCTCCCACACCATATATTCTTAATACCTTCCACAGAGCATCTCTATCAACTCTATCATATGCCTTCTCCAGATCCATAAATGCTACATACAAATCCATTTGCTTTTCTAAGTATTTCTCACATACCTTCTTCAAAGCAAACACCTGATCCACACATCCTCTACCACTTCTGAAACCACACTGCTCTTCCCCAATCTGATGCTCTGTACATGCCTTCACCCTCTCAATCAATACCCTCCCATATAATTTACCAGGAATACTCAACAAACTTATACCTCTGTAATTTGAGCACTCACTCTTATCCCCTTTGCCTTTGTACAATGCCACTATGCACGCATTCCGCCAATCCTCAGGCACCTCGCCATGAGTCATACATACATTAAATAACCTTACCAACCAGTCAACAATACAGTCACCCCCTTTTTTAATAAATTCCACTGCAATACCATCCAAACCTGCTGCCTTGCCGGCTTTCATCTTGGTAAACAGAGAAGAGGTAGTAAAAGCTTTGCGGAAGATATATATATATATATATATATATATATATATATATATATATATATATATATATATATATATATATATATATATATATATATATATATATATATATATATATATATATATATATATATATATATATATACATATATATATATATATATATATATATATATATATATATATATATATATATATATATATGTATATATATATATATATATATATATATATATATATATATATATATATATATATATATATATATATATATATATATATATATATATTCATTTATTTATTTATTTATTTTGCTTTGTCGCTGTCTCCCGCGTTTGCGAGGTAGCGCAAGGAAACAGACGAAAGAAATGGCCCAACCCACCCACATACACATGTATATACATACACGTCCACACACGGAAATATACATACCTATACATCTCAATGTACACATATATATACACACACAGACACATACATTTATACCCATGCACACAATTCACACTGTCTGCCTTTATTCATTCCCATCGCCACCTCGTCACACATGGAATACCATCACCCTCCCCCCTCATGTGTGCGAGGTACCGCTAGGAAAAGACAACAAAGGCCCCATTCGTACACACTCTGTCTCTAGCTGTCATGCAATAATGCCCGAAACCACAGCTCCCTTTCCATATCCAGGCCCCACACAACTTTCCATGGATTACCCCAGGCGCTTCAATCCACTGACAGCACGTCAACCCCGGTATACCACATCGATCCATTTCACTCTATTCCTTGCCCGCCTTTCACCCTCCTGCATGTTCAGGCCCCGATCACTCAAAATCTTTTTCACTCCATCTTTCCACCTCCAATTTGGTCTACCACTTCTCCTCGTTCCCTCCACCTCCGACACATATATCCTCTTGGTCAATCTTTCCTCACTCATTCTCTCCATGTGCCCAAACCATTTCAAAACACCCTCTTCTGCTCTCTCAACCACGCTCTCCTTATTTCCACACATCTCTCTTACCCTTACATAACTTACTCGATCAAACCACCTCACACCACACATTGTCCTCAAACATCTCATTTCCAGCACATCCTCCCTCCTGCCCACAACTCTATCCATAGCACACGCCTCGCAACCATACAACATTGTTGGAACCACTATTTCTTCAAACATACCCATTTTTGCAATCCGAGATAATGTTCTCGATTTCCACACATTCTTCAACGCTCCCAGGATTTTCGCCCCCTCCCCCACCCTATGATTCACTTCCGCTTCCATGGTTCCATCCGCTGCTAGATCCATTCCCAGATATCTAAAACACTTCACTTCCTCCAGTTTTTCTCCATTCAAACTTACCTCCCAGTTGACTTGACCTTCAACCCTACTGTACTTAATAACCTTGCTCTTATTCACATTTACTCTTAACTTTCTTCTTTCACACACTTTACCAAATTCAGTCACCAGCTTCTGCAGTTTCTCACATGAATCCGCCACCAGCGCTGTATCATCAGCGAACAACAACTGACTCACTTCCCAAGCTCTCTCATCCACAACAGACTTCATACTTGCCCCTCTTTCCAAAACTCTTGCATTCACCTCCCTAACAACCCCATCCATAAACAAATTAAACAACCATGGAGACATCACACACCCCTGTCGCAAACCTACATTCAATGAGAACCAATCACTTTCCTCTCTTCCTACACGTACACATGCCTTACATCCTCGATAAAAACTTTTCACTGCTTCTAACAACTTGCCTTCCACACCATATATTCTTTATACCTTCCACAGAGCATCTCTATCAACTTTATCATATGCCTTCTCCAGATCCATAAATGTTACATACAAATCCATTTGCTTTTCTAAGTATTTCTCACATACATTCTTCAAAGTAATGACCTGATTCACACATCCTCTACCACTTCTGAAACCACACTGCTCTTCCCCAATCTGATGCTCTGTACATGCCCTCACCCTCTCAATCAATACCCTCCCATAAAATTTCCCAGGAATACTCAACAAACGTATACCTCTGTAATTTGAGCACTCACTCTTATCCCCTTTGCCTTTGTACAATGTCACTATGCACGCATTCCGCCAGTCCTCAGGCACCTCACCATGAGTCATACATACACTGGATAACCTTACCAACCAGTCAACAATACAGGTTCACCCTTTTTTAATAAATTCCACTGCAATACCATCCAAACCCGTTGCCTTGCCGGCTTTCATCTTCCGCAAAGCTCTTACTACCTCTTCCCTGTTTACTAAATCATTCTCCCTAACACTCTCACTTTGCAAACCTCCTCGACCAAAACACCCTATATCTGCCACTCTATCATCAAACACATTCAACAAACCTTCAAAATACTCACTCCATCTCCTTCCCACATCACCACTACATGTTATCACCTCCCCATTAGCCCCTTTCACCGACGCTCCATTTGTTCCATTGTCTTACGCACTTTATTTACCTCCCTCCAAGACATCTATTTATTCTCCCTAAAATTTAATGATAGTCTCTCACCCCAACTCTCATTTGACCTCTTTTTCACCTCTTGCACCTTTCTCTTGACTTCCTGCCTCTTCATTTTATACATCTCCCAGTGATTTGCATTATTTCCCTGCAAAAATCGTCCAAATTCCTCTCTCTTCTCTTTCACTAATGATCTTACTTCTTCATCCCACCACTCACTACCCTTTCTAATCTGGCCACCTCCCACCCTTCTCATGCCGCAAGCATCTTTTTGGCAAGCCATCACTGTTTCCTTAAATACATCCCATTCCTCCCCCACTCCCTTTACGCCCTTTATTCTCACCTTTTTCCATTCTTCTCGTACTTCTCTTCTCGTACTTCCACACAGAAGTCTCCTTCCCAAGCTCACTTACTCTCACCACTCTCTTCACCCCAACATTCTCTCTTCTTTTCTGAAAACCTCTACAAATCTTCATCTTCGCCTCCACAAGATAATGATCAGACATCCCTCCAGTTGTACTTCTCAGCATATTAATATCCAAAAGTCTGTCTTTCGCGTGCCTATCAATTAACACCTAATCCAATAACGCTCTCTGTCCATCTCTCCTACGTATACTTATGTATATCTCTCTCTTTAACCAGGTATTCCCAATCACCAGTCTTTTTTCAGCACATGAATCTTTATGCATATATATGTATATGTCTCTGTAGGTATATGTATGCATAACTTGAAATGTATAGGTATGTATATGTGCTTCTATGGGCGTGTATGTATGTGCGTATGTTAGTGGGTTGGGAAATTCTTTTGTCTCTTTCCTTGCGCTACCTTGCTATCGAGACAGCGATTGAGTATGATAAATAAATAGATAAAGAGGGGCCTGAATGTGGAAAGGGAGCTGTGGTTTCGGTGCATTACACTTGACAGCTAGAGACTGAGTGTGAACGAATGTGGCCTTTGTTGTCTTTTTCTAGCGCTACCTTGCGCACATGCGGGGGGGAGGGGGTTGTCATTCCATGTGTGGCGGGGTGGCGATGGGAATGAATATGGGCAGACAGTATGAATTATGCACATGTGTATATATGTATATGTATGTGTGTGTATATATATGTAAACGTTGAGACGTATAGGTATGTATATATTCGTGTGTGGACGTGTATATATATACATGTGTATGTGGGTGGGTTGGGCCATTCTTTCGTCTGTTTCCTTGCGCTACTTCACTAACGCGGGAGACAGCGACAAAGCAAAATAAAAAAAAAAAAATGTATATATATATATATATATATATATATATATATATATATATATATATATATATATATATATATATATATATATATATATATATATGTATATATATATATATATATATATATATATATATATATATATATATATATATATATATATATATATATATATATATATATATATATATATATATATATATATATATATATATATATATATATATATATATATATATATATATATCTTACTTCCTCCTGACGTGAATGGTGCACCTTAATAGAAATTTGGGTTAAGGTTTTTTTTTCTAAGAAACATGACCACGTAAACACATTCTTTGGAGTTTTGTCAACGTTTCGTGTCTGCCTGTCACCTTCAGTTTCCTAATATGTAAAGAGTAACTTCCCTTTATATTCCATGGCTCTCCCCTGTCAGAGTTATAGCCCTTCTCTCGTCTTCTGTGCACACTCCATGTTCGTTGTTTGTCATCTTTTTATTCCTGGACTTTAGAGTTTATCTTTCTTTTCCATTTTCAGTGTTGCTCCGCCCACTTTTTCTTTTTCTGCTTCTATTTTGTCTTGCCTATCATTCAATTCTCTTATTATCATCTTCTTCCTTTGTTTTTCTCTTTTTATTACCTCCATACAATTATTGTGGTCTAGTGGGTTGTATGACCATTAAGTGAACACACTCCAGATGAAATAGAAACTCACATTTCGCAGGAGACAAAGCGTTTCATCTCGACGACTGATGCCTGTAAGAGGGTTGGCCGGCGTAGCTTCTTCCTTCTGCAGCAGGAACCACTTGGCCTCGGATGATGCCTTGAATGTTAAGCAGTCGGATCAACCACCCCACATCAAGAACTTCCTCAGCTGATGCTATTTCTCTCAGCTGCTACGCCCTCCTGGATGATTCCATGGCGCCTTTGGAACCACTGGGAGAGGCGCCATGGCGCCTTTGGAACCACTGGGAGAGGCGCCATGGCGCCTTTGGAACCACTGGGAGAGGCGCCATGGCGCCTTTGGAACCACTGGGAGAGACGCCATGGCGACTTTGGAACCACTGGGAGAGGCGCTATGGCGCCTTTGGAACCACTGGGAGGGGCGTCATGGAGTCTTTGGAACCGCTGGGAGTGACGTCCGACGTCTAGCACGGTTAAACTAGGTTCCATGTACCTCTGGTACCGCAAGGAGTGAGGTATGGGTATACAAATACGACCTTACGCGTTCTATGGCACCTTTAGAACACCTGAACGTGACATCTGATGTAATCACCTTCAACGTGGTTGTTTGAATTCTCAATGTGGTTGAGAGCAAAGTAGGACCGCAAACACCCGTCATTATCTTGTCTCTCATCTGCTAGACTCTGGGTGGTTCCGTTGAGTCTTGAGCCCCTGAGAGTGACGTCTCTTGTATTGCTGAAGTCTTCTTCCTCAGCAGCTTCAGCTTGCCCCGTCAAAGGCAGACAACCAACGCCTCCTGCAGTGCTATATAGACACTACACAGACCACTAAGATTATCCAAGGGTGATTACAAAACTTGACGACCTGTTACATGCAATTATTTATTAGAAATCTGAACTGGCAAAGATGAAATATCTCATATATATATATATATATATATATATATATATATATATATATATATATATATACTTTTTTTTTTTTTTTTTGCTTTGTCGCTGTCTCCCGCGTTTGCGAGGTAGCGCAAGGAAACAGACGAAAGAAATGGCCCAACCCACCCCTATACATAAGTATATACATACGTCCACACACGCAAATATACATACCTACACAGCTTTCCATGGTTTACCCCAGACGCTTCACATGCCTTGATTCAATCCACTGACAGCACGTCAACCCCGGTATACCACATCGCTTCAATTCACTCTATTCCTTGCCCTCCTTTCACCCTCTTGCATGTTCAGGCCCCGATCACAAAAAATCTTTTTCACTCCATCTTTCCACCTCCAATTTGGTCTCCCTCTTCTCCTCGTTCCCTCCACCTCCGACACATATATTCTCTTGGTCAATCTTTCCTCACTCATTCTCTCCATGTGCCCGAACCATTTCAAAACACCCTCTTCTGCTCTCTCAACCACGCTCTTTTTATTTCCACACATCTCTCTTACCCTTACGTTACTTACTCGATCAAACCACCTCACACCACATATTGTCCTCAAACATCTCATTTCCAGCACATCCATCCTCCTGCGCACAACTCTATCCATAGCCCACGTCTCGCAACCATACAACATTGTTGGAACCACTATTCCTTCAAACATACCCATTTTTGCTTTCCGAGATAATGTTCTCGACTTCCACACATTCTTCAAGGCTCCCAGAATTTTCGCCCCCTCCCCCACCCTATGATCCACTTCCGCTTCCATGGTTCCATCCGCTGCCAGATCCACTCCCAGATATCTAAAACACTTCACTTCCTCCAGTTTTTCTCCATTCAAACTCACCTCCCAATTGACTTGACCCTCAACCCTACTGTACCTAATAACCTTGCTCTTATTCACATTTACTCTTAACTTTCTTCTTTCACACACTTTACCAAACTCAGTCACCAGCTTCTGTAGTTTCTCACATGAATCAGCCACCAGCGCTCTATCATCAGCGAACAACAACTGACTCACTTCCCAAGCTCTCTCATCCCCAACAGACTTCATATATATATATATATATATATATATATATATATATATATATATATATATATATATATATATATATTCATATATATATATATATATATCTTTTTCTTTTTTCTTTCAAACTATTCGCCATTTCCCGCATTAGCGAGGTAGCGTTAAGAACAGAGGACTGGGCCTTTGAGGGAATACCCTCACCTGGCCCAATTCTCTGTTCCTTCTTTTGGAAAATTGAAAAAAAAAAAAAAAAAAAAATAACCGAGAGGGGAGGATTTCCAGCCCCCCGCTCCCTCCCCTTTTAGTCGCCTTCTACGACACGCAGGGAATACGTGGGAAGTATTCTTAATCCCCTATCCCCAGGGATATATATATATATATATATATATATATATATATATATATATATATATATATATATATATATATATATATATATATATATATATATATATATATATATATATACGGAAATCGAGAACATAATCTCGGAAAGCAAAAATGGGTATGTTTGAAGGAATAGTGGTTCCAACAATGTTATATGGTTGTGAGGCGTGGGCTATAGATAGAGTTGTGCGGAGGAGGGTGGATTTGCTGGAAATGAGATGTTTGAGGACAATATGTGGGTCGAGGTGGTTTGATCGAGTAAATGATAATAGGGTAAGAGAGATGTGTGGTAATTAAAAGAGTGTGGTTGAGAGAGCAGAAGAGGGTGTTTTGAAATGATCTGGTCACATAGAGAGAATGAGTGAGGAAAGATTGACCAAGAGGATATATGTGTCAGAGGTGGAGGGAACGAGAAGTGGGAGACCAAATTGGAGATGGAAAGATGGAGTGAAAAAGATTTTGAGTGATCGGGGCCTGAACATGCAGGAGGGTGAAAGGCGCGCAAGGAATAGAGTGAATTGGAACGATGTGGTATACCGGGGTCGACGTGCTGTCAATGGATTGACCCAGGGCATGTGAAGCTTCTGGGGTAAATCATGGAAAGTTCTGTGGTGCCTGGGTGTGGAAAGGGAGCTGTGGTTTCGGTGCATTATTGCATGACAGCTAGAGACTGAGTGTGACAAATGTGGCCTTTGCTGTCTTTTCCTAGCGCTACCTCGCAGACATGAAGGGGGAGGGGGTTTTTATTTCATGTGTGGTGGGGTGGCGATGGGAATTCATAAAGGCAGACAGTATGAATTATGTACATGTGTATATATGTATATGTCTGTGTGTGTATGTATATGTATACGTTGAGATGTATAGGTATGTATATTTGCGTGTGTGGACGTGTATGTATATACATGTGTATGTGGGTGTGTTGGGGACATTCTTTCGTCTGTTTCCTTGCGCTACCTCGGTAACGCACATTTGATGTCCACTTCCTCCTTTCACATACTGTTCCAAAGTCAGTCACCAATTTCTGCTGTTTCTCACTCGAATCAGTGCTATATCATCAGCAAACAATAACTGATACTTTCCAGGCCCTCTCATCGCCTACGGACTGCATACTCGCCATTATCTTCAAGACTGTTGCATTTACTTCCCTCACCACCCAATTCATGAACAAATTTTTCAGCCATGGTGACATTACTCACTCCTTTTGCAGACCAACCTTAATTTGGAACTACTCACTCTACTCTCTTCCCATTCGTACACTTGACTTACACCCTTGATAAATTCTTCTCACTGCCTCTAGTAGCTTTCCTTCCACACCATATATTTTCAAGAGTTTCCACAGGCCATCTTTTTAATCTTATCATAGGCTTTCTCTAGATTCATAAGTGCCACATACAAACACATCTTTTTTTATTAAGCATTTCTCACATACTTTCTTTAGAAGAAACACCTGATCCACCTGATCCTCCCTAGTCTGAATGCTCTGTACATGCCGTCACCCTCTCAGTCAATACCCTCCCATACAACTTACCAGGTATACTCAACAAACTTATAACTTTGTAGTTTGGACACATCTTTATCCCCTATGCCTTTATGTATTAGTACTATACATACATTCTGCCAATTATTAGGCACCTCACCATTATCCATGCATACACTGAAAAGCCTAGCTACTCTTCTTTTACTGACAATGTTTCCTCTTTTCTGAAACCTCCACAAATTTTCACCTTAAAGCAGATCCACAAACAAAAGTCTATCTTTTACACACTTATCAATCGAAATGTGATCCAATAATGCCAGCTGACCATCTTTCCTACTCGCATATGTATACTTATGTATGTTCCCCCTCTTTTTCTCTTGCTTGTATCATTAATATATGTTAAGATACAGAGCAGGACTTAGCACTGGGCCTTGTGGTACTCCGCAAGCTTCCACGGCTTACTTGCTTCGTTGTTGAGTCATTTGGTATTTCTTCCGTAAGAGTATGATGATGGCATTCAATCTTACGTGTCACTCCTAAATGTTTCGTGTAGGATTCTTTGAGAAGGTTATCCGTAAAGCGAGACATGTGGCATCTGATGCTATTTCAGAGTTTCTGCAGTTGTAAAATACTCTGTGGAAAAGTTCAAAAGAATGTTCTGTGCATAGTTCATATCTGCGCAAGATATATTGAGTTTTCTCTATATGTATTGTGTTATTTTTGCTGTAAATGAATTTCCAGACCTGTTTAGTGATCAAATATTCTATTCTTTCCTACATATTTCTGATCATCTTCATTCAGTATATCTGTGGTATTTTTCTTTGCCTGTATTGCTTATTGTCATTTGATTTTCTTTTAGGCGTATATATATATATATATATATATATATATATATATATATATATATATATATATATATATATATATATATATATTTTTCCTTTCATATTATTCGCCATTTCCCACGTCAGCGAGGTAGCGTTAAGAACAGAGGACTGGGCCTCTGAGGAATCATCCTCACTCAGCCCCCTTCTCTGTTCCTTCCTTTGGAAAATTAAATAAAAAAAACGAGTGGGGAGGATTTCCAGCCCCTGCTCCCTTCCCTTTTAGTCGCTTTCTACGACACGCAGGGAATACGTGGGAAGTATTCTTTCTCCCCTATCCCCAGGGATTATATATATATATATATATATATATATATATATATATATATATATATATATATATATATATATATATATATATATATCTTAATATACTTAATTGTAGTCTCCCGCGTTAGCGAGATAGCGCAAGGAAACAGACGAACAATGAACCAACCCACCCACATACACATGTACATATTCCTATGAGTCCACGGGAAAAATGAAAAACCATAAGTTCCCAAGTGCACTTTCGTGTAATAATCAATCATCAGGGGAGATACAGGAAAGAAATATTACAGTCACTTGATACACAACGAAGAGACGTAGCTAGGACGCCATTTGGACAATCACGTGTTTACCAAATGGAGTCCCAGCTACGTCTCTTCCTTGTATATCAGCTGACTTATATTTCTTTCTTGTATCTCCCCTGATGATGTGATTATTACACGAAAGTGCACTTGGGAACTTATCGTGTTTCATTTTCCCCGTGGACTCATAGAAATATACTTGATCACGCGCAAAATTGTGTTCCTTTCCAACAGGTACATATATATATATATATATATATATATATATATATATATATATATATATATATATATATATATATATATATATACATATATATATATATATATGTATATATATATATATATATATATATATAATGATAATAATAATAATAATAAAACAATAAAACAACGAAAAATAACGTTAATAAGCAAATGATTGGCTTTCAAATCAAAATTTTTGACTCCTTCAGTTCTTCCTTATAGGATATGATGAAACACACGGGGAAGATTTCTGGCCCCTCTTAGTTACCTTTTACTATATGCAGGAGGTACACGGGTAGTGATGTTTCTCCCCTATCTCAAAGGATAATAAATCTTCACAATAAAATAATAAAATCTGTAAGAAAAGAAAAGTAAATATCAAATGCAACAAGTTGCTGAAAAAAGAACCCATGAGAAGAGTTTCTTCAGTGTGCATATAATCTTGACTACTTAACTGATTAGCAATGATGTCAAGAAGATATAATCTGTTGATGGCAAATCCACTTAATAAAGATACAATTACATTCACTGGGAGATATATACAAAATTCTGTTTACAGTGACAGTACCAATTAACTTTGACCCTCTGACCCCAGAAGTAAGCTATGTCGCTTTGAACACAACCCTGTAACAATACCTGGGTAATATACAACAAATTATTTAGAAAAAAAACAAATATAAAATACTATTTACACCATTAATAACCTCAAACATTACCCAACTAATTCTAATATCAATGTGGGTCACTCTGAATGCATGTGTAACGAGTATAGCATAATGCATAATGAACATCAAGTTCTGTATAAATGAAATCATCAGCAGATACATATAATGATACCTAGAGTGTAAGCAATCTTAGATAGAGACCTGCAGATGCAAAAATCAATAAGGTTATATTTTCTACATGGGGAAGCAATTGAGAAATATCGAGATATGGTCCATCATATAGAAATGAAGCTATATATATATATATATATATATATATATATATATATATATATATATATATATATATATATATATATATATATGATAGAGTTGATAGAGATGCTCTGTGGAAGGTATTAAGAATATATGGTGTGGGAGGCAAGTTGTTAGAAGCAGTGAAAAGTTTTTATCAAGGATGTAAGGCATGTGTACGTGTAGGAAGAGAGGAAAGTGATTGGTTCTCAGTGAATGTAGGTTTGCGGCAGAGGTGTGTGATGTCTCCATGGTTGTTTAATTTGTTTATGGATGGGGTTGTTAGGGAGGTGAATGCAAGAGTTTTGGAAAGAGGGGCAAGTATGAAGTCTGTTGGGGATGAGAGAGCTTGGGAAGTGAGTCAGTTGTTGTTCGCTGATGATACATCGCTGGTGGCTGATTCATGTGAGAAACTGCAGAAGCTGGTGACTGAGTTTGGTAAAGTGTGTGAAAGAAGAAAGTTAAGAGTAAATGTGAATAAGAGCAAGGTTATTAGGTACAGTAGGGCTGAGGGTCAAGACAATTGGGAGGTGAGTTTGAATGGAGAAAAACTGGAGGAAGTGAAGTGTTTTAGATATCTGGGAGTGGATCTGGCAGCGGATGGAACCATGGAAGCGGAAGTGGATCATAGGGTGGGGGAGGGGGCGAAAATTCTGGGAGCCTTGAAGAATGTGTGGAAGTCGAGAACATTATCTCGGAAAGCAAAGATGGGTATGTTTGCAGGAATAGTGGTTCCAACAATGTTGTATGGTTGCGAGGCGTGGGCTATGGATAGAGTTGTGCGCAGGAGGATGGATGTGCTGGAAATGAGATGTTTGAGGACAATGTGTGGTGTGAGGTGGTTTGATCGAGTAAGTAACGTAAGGGTAAGAGAGATGTGTGGAAATAAAAAGAGCGTGGTTGAGAGAGCAGAAGAGGGTGTTTTGAAATGGTTTGGGCACATGGAGAGAATGAGTGAGGAAAGATTGACCAAGAGGATATATATGTCGGAGGTGGAGGGAACGAGGAGAAGAGGGAGACCAAATTGGAGGTGGAAAGATGGAGTGAAAAAGATTTTGTGTGATCGGGGCCTGAACATGCAGGAGGGTGAAAGGAGGGCAAGGAATAGAGTGAATTGGAGCGATGTGGTATACCGGGGTTGACGTGCTGTCAGTGGATTGAATCATGGCATGTGAAGCGTCTGGGGTAAACCATGGAAAGCTGTTTAGGTATGTATATTTGCGTGTGTGGACGTATGTATATACATGTGTATGGGGGTGGGTTGGGCCTTTTCTTTCGTCTGTTTCCTTGCGCTACCTCGCAAACGTGGGAGACAGCGACAAAGCAAAAAAAAAAAAAATAAAAAAAAATGTCTATATATATATATATATATATATATATATATATATATATATATATATATATATATATATATATATATATATATATATATATATATATATATATATAATTCCCTGTCATTTCTTATGCTATGCTCTAGGACTTATCTTATTTTGGACCGAATCGAAGTTATAGCTTTAATATTGGGTTCAAACTCGTCTTCTTAAGGATTGGCTCTACGTCTCTTGGATCAAAGATATATTACAGCCGCCTCCAGATGATCCTTGTGCCTTCGGTAGTGTGGATAGAAAACCAAATTCATACTTATGTGTTGGTCATTTCTGTGCCATTGTTTCTGTTAGAGGACCAATTGTATCCCTTATAATCTTTTCTCTTTTTTCGTTTGACTATGTTTAAGTTTCTTGAGTTCCTGTTTACATTTCAGATATTTCTTTTCGTATTTTTGAACGTATGAACGTACCTCGTTTTTCATGTTCTTTGCAGATATCTATTACCTTACTCGAAACTTTACTTAAGTAAAAAATTCTATTGTTAACTATTCTCTTCCATATTAAGGGGACTTATAATCATATAATTATATAGTTAGTCTTTTACACCGGCAATGGCTGAGTGGTTCAAGTGTTCGACTTTCCTGATCAAGGTTGTGGTTGCGAGGCAAGTCCTTTTCAAATCTTGCTTCGAAGGTTTCGCTCCTCGTGTTAGTCCGTCTGTGAATGCATAGACAGCTGATGTGCCGAAGTGTTAGCGACATCACTGTGCCTTTTTATCCACTGAGCTAGTTGAACCAGTCTTCCTTGACCCTGAAGACCCAACACAAACTGTGATGAGAAACTAATGCTATTCATAGATAGCCTGAGTTGCCCTGAGCAGATCCGTCCAGTTCCCCCTCTCTGTCTTGCAGCAGATCCTGCATCCTGCAACGGTCTATGAATTATCTTTATTCAACCTACCCTTTACGTGGGTCCCTGTTATTTGATTTGCTACTGACGTCTCCTGTTGTAAATTCATTTATATGGTAATGGCGAATGTGGTGCTCTTTACCAGGGGCCATGTTCTGACTTGGTGATGAGGCCAGTATGTCGTCTATGATCTTTTGATAAACTGAAGCCATTTACATAACCTTCTGGGGAACATATGCAGTTGTCGCCCTGTCAAAAGTCCCATGGACACCAGCGTGTCTATATCGAAGGGTGAAATGATACCAAGATTTGGCTGTTGTTAAGATGCATCTCTCCTACCGTTGGCACCAAGGTGAAAGTATGAAAATACAAGTTACTTGACCTCTGAATAGAGTCAACAAGAGTTGGAAATAGAAATGTATATATATATATATATATATATATATATATATATATATATATATATATATATATATACATATGTGTATATACACACATACATATATATATATATATATATATATATATATATATATATATATATATATATATATATATATATATATATATATATATATATGTATATATATATATATATATATATATATATATATATATATATATATATATATATATATATATATATATATATATATATATATATATATATATATATATATATTATCCCCGGGGATAGGGGAGAAAGAATACTTCCCACGTATTCCCTGCGTGTCGTAGAAGGCGACTAAAAGAGGAGGGAGCGGGGGGCTGGAAATCCTTCCCTCATTTTTTAAATTTCCAAAAGGGGAGCAGAGAAGGGGGCCAAGTGAGTATATTCCCTCAAAGGCTCAGTCCTCTGTTCTTAGCGCTACCTCGAAATAAGGAAAATGGAAAATAGTATGAAAAAAGAAATTCACATATATATATATATATATATATATATATATATATATATATATATATATATATATATATATATATATATATATATATTTTTTTTTTTTTTTTTTTTTCATACTATTCGCCATTTCCCGCGTCAGCGAGGTAGCGTTAAGAACAGAGGACTGGGCCTCTGAGGAAACATCCTCATCCAGCCCCCTTCTCTGTTCCTTCCTTTGGAAAAAAAAAAAAAAGAGAGGGGAGGATTTCCCGCCCCCCGCTCCCTTCCCTTTTAGTCGCCTTCTACGACACGCAGGGAATACGTGGGAAGTATTCTTTCTCCCCTATCCCCAGGGATAATATATATATATATATATATATATATATATATATATATATATATATATATATATATATATATATATATATATATATATATATACATATATATATATATATATATATATATATATGTATATATATATATATATATATATATATATATATATATATATATATATATATATATATATATATATATATATATATATATATATATATATATATATATATATATATATATATATATATATATATATATATATATATATATATATATATATATGTTCCTGCGTGTCGTAGAAGGCGACTAAAAGGGGAGGGAGCGGGGGGCTGGAAATCCTCCCCTCTCGTTTTTTTTTTTTTCTTTTAATTTTCCAAAAGAAGGGACAGAGAAGGGGGCCAGGTGAGGATATTCCCTCTAAGGCCCAGTCCTCTGTTCTTAACGATACCTCGCAAACGCGGGAAATGGCAAATAGTATGAAAAAAAAAAAAGAAAATATATATGTATATATATATATATATATATATATATATATATATATATATATATCTATATATATCTATATATATATATATATATATATATATATGTATATACAGCTCTGGATAAGGTTCTTGGCTGGAGGTAATTTCTTTTCATATTTGCCTTGGAAGACATGGAAGAACTTACTGTAAGATTAAAATGCTATATGCAAACCAGTTGTAGGAGGGCGGGCTCACTGCATCCCTGCTGAGGCAAACATTCTCGAGAGAGGCTCTGGGTTGATTAAAAGTTCTGTTCAAAAGACCAGAAATTCTCTCTCTGTTCATAGGTGGGTACTGTGATCCCGAAAATTGCTTTAGCACACACACAGTCAGACAGACAGACAGACACACACACACACACACGCAGACACACACACACACACACACACACACACACACACAGACAGACACAGACAGACAGACAGGCACACACACACACACACACACACACACACACACACACACACACACACA
Organism: Panulirus ornatus; assembly: GCF_036320965.1. Classification (NCBI taxonomy): domain Eukaryota; kingdom Metazoa; phylum Arthropoda; class Malacostraca; order Decapoda; family Palinuridae; genus Panulirus; species Panulirus ornatus. Next base: position 67,506,824 of record NC_092234.1, read on the forward strand.
CACACACACACACGCACACACACACATTCAGTAATGTTGCAAGACACCTGAGAGCAGTTACAGCATCAAAAGTAGAATATATTCTAAACAAGAAGCAGTGTTCGATGGGCGTATGCTCCAGAGAGCAGAGCAACACGCCCCTACCCTCTGAAAGGACGATTTCATGTGGGGTGTGAAGCCAGCAGGTGTTGGATGTTAGTCGGGTAGTCCTCACTACCTGTCAGGCTTTACACATGATTAGAATACATGGGTTATGTGCTTGTATGGTACGGTTTATGGCTTCCGTTCTCTTCAACGAAGACAAGAAGAGAGTAGATTGATTACACAATTATCATAATTTCTATGTTTTGCATATAATACTGTTTTCAGTCCTGTTCCTTATATTACAGAGGTATAAGTTTGTTGAGTATTCCTGGTAAATTATATGGGAGGGTATTGAATGAGAGGGTGAAGGCATGTACAGAGCATCAGATTGGGGAAGAGCAGTGTGGTTTCAGAAGTGGTAGAGGATGTGTGGATCAGGTGTTTGCTTTGAAGAATGTATGTGAGAAATACTTAGAAAAGCAAATGGATTTGTATGTAGCATTTATGGATCTGGAGAAGGCATATGATAGAGTTGATAGAGATGCTCTGTGGAAGGTATTAAGAATATATGGTGTGGGAGGAAAGTTGTTAGAAGCAGTGAAAAGTTTTTATCGAGGATGTAAGGCATGTGTACGTGTAGGAAGAGAGGAAAGTGATTGGTTCTCAGTGAATGTAGGTTTGCGGCAGGGGTGTGTGATGTCTCCATGGTTGTTTAATTTGTTTATGGATGGGGTTGTTAGGGAGGTAAATGCAAGAGTTTTGGAAAGAGGGGCAAGTATGAAGTCTGTTGGGGATGAGAGAGCTTGGGAAGTGAGTCAGTTGTTGTTCGCTGATGATACAGCGCTGGTGGCTGATTCATGTGAGAAACTGCAGAAGCTGGTGACTGAGTTTGGTAAAGTGTGTGGAAGAAGAAAGTTAAGAGTAAATGTGAAAAAGAGCAAGGTTATTAGGTATAGTAGGGTTGAGGGTCAAGTCAATTGGGAGGTGAGTTTGAATGGAGAAAAACTGGAGGAAGTGAAGTGTTTTAGATATCTGGGAGTGGATCTGGCAGCGGATGGAAACATGGAAGCGGAAGTGGATCATAGGGTGGGGGAGGGGGCGAAAATTCTAGGGGCCTTGAAGAATGTGTGGAAGTCGAGAACATTATCTCGGAAAGCAAAAATGGGTATGTTTGAAGGAATAGTGGTTCCAACAATGTTGTATGGTTGCGAGGCGTAGGCTATGGATAGAATTGTGCGCAGGAGGATGGATGTGCTGGAAATGAGATGTTTGAGGACAATGTGTGGTGTGAGGTGGTTTGATCGAGTGAGTAACGTAAGGGTGAGAGAGATGTGTGGAAATAAGAAGACCGTGGTTGAGAGAGCAGAAGAGGGTGTTTTGAAGTGGTTTGGGCACATGGAGAGAATGAGTGAGGAAAGATTGACCAAGAGGATATATGTGTCGGAGGTGGAGGGAACGAGGAGAAGAGGGAGACCAAATTGGAGGTGGAAAGATGGAGTGAAAAAGATTTTGTGTGATCGGGGCCTGAACATGCAGGAGGGTGAAAGGATGGCAAGGAATAGAGTAAATTGGAGCGATGTGGTATACCGTGGTTGACGTGCTGTCAGTGGATTGAATCAAGGCATGTGAAGCGTCTGGGGTAAACCATGGAAAGCTGTGTAGGTGTGTATATTTGCGTGTGTGGACGTATGTATATACATGTGTATGGGGGGGGGTTGGGCCATTTCTTTCGTCTGGTTCCTTGCGCTACCTCGCAAACGCGGGAGACAGCGACAAAGTATAATGAAATAATAAATAAATAAATATATATATATATATATATATATATATATATATATATATATATATATATATATATATATATATATATATATATATCTTCTTTCTTTTAAACTATTTGCCATTTCCCGCGTTGGCGAGGTAGCGTTAAGAACAGAGGACTGGGCCTTTTTTGGAATATCCTCACCTGGCCCCCTCTGTTCCTTCTTTTGGAAAATTAAAAAAAAAAAAAAAAAACGAAAGGGGAGGATTTCCAGCCCCCCGCTCACTCCCTCCCCTTTTAGTCGCCTTCTACGACACGCAGGGAATACGTGGGAAGTATTCTTAATCCCCTATCCCCAGGGATAAATATATATATATATATATATATATATATATATATATATATATATATATATATATATATATATATATATATATATATATATATATATATATATATATATATTTTCCACGGGGAAAATGAAACACGAAAAGCTCCCAAGTGCACTTTCGTGTAATAATCACATCATCAGGGGAGACACAAGAGAGGAATATAACAGTCGGTTGATATACATCGAAGAGACGAAGCTAGGATGCCATTAGGTAAACATGTGACTGTTCAAAACATGATGTTTTGGATGTGATTATTACACGAAAGTGCACTTGGGAACTTTTCGTGTTTCATTCTCCCCGTGGACTCATAGGAATATCTTGATCACGCGCAAAATTGTGATCCTTTCCAATATATATATATATATATATATATATATATATATATATATATATATATATATATATATATATATATATATATACATATACATACAACATTCACTTTCATTTCCTTTGTATATATATATATATATATATATATATATATATATATATATATATATATATATATATATATATATATATATATATATATATATATATATATATATATATATATATATATATATATTTCGTTCATCTAAGTATATACAGTAGCCAATAGCCCCATTAATGAAACTTTCAATTTTGGTTTAACCTCATTACCGGATTTCTTTATGTTGGTTATTATTCCCGTAAATCATGTGTCAAATATTCCCATTAAAGGATTTTTATCAGTTAGTAACAAATACGAATCATTTCTAAAAAGGAAAATAAATCATTTGTGAATTTTTTTTCGATGATGGGAGAGATTCTTTTCTCTCAGTTCAGACATACAAGAAAACCACACTCGTCTCTCTCTCTCTCTCTCTTTCTCCCTCTCTCTCTCTCTCTCTCTCTCTCTCTCTCTCTCTCAAGAGTACGATGGAATTCCAAGGATGCAAGCACGCGCTGCATCTTGATATATATATATATATATATATATATATATATATATATATATATATATATATATATATATATATATATATATATATATATATATATATATATATATATATATAAATATATATATATATATTTCTTTTCTTTCAAACTATTCGCCATTTCCCGCATTAGCGAGGTAGCGTTAAGAACAGAGGACTGGGCCTTTGAGGGAATACCCTCACCTGGCCCAATTCTCTGTTCCTTCTTTTGGAAAATTGAAAAAAAAAAAAAAAAAACGAGAGGGGAGGATTTCCAGCCCCCCGCTCCCTCCCCTTTTAGTCGCCTTCTACGACACGCAGGGAATACGTGGGAAGTATTCTTAATCCCCTATCCCCAGGGATATATATATATATATATATATATATATATATATGTATATATATATATATATATATATATATATATATATATATATATACATTTTTTTTTTTTTTTTTTTTTGCTTTGTCGCCGTCTCCCGCGTTTGCGAGATAGCGCAAGGAAACAGACGAAAGAAATGGCCCAACCCACCCCCATACACATGCCTTGATTCAATCCACTGACAGCACGTCAACCCCAGTATACCACATCGCTCCAATTCACTCTATTCTTTGCCCTCCTTTCACCCTCCTGCATGTTCAGGCCCCGATCACTCAAAATCTTTTTCACTCCATCTTTCCACCTCCAATTTGGTCTCCCTCTTCTCCTCGTTCCCTCCACCTCCGACACATATATCCTCTTGGTCAATCTTTCCTCACTCATTCTCTCCATGTGACCAAACCATTTCTTTCTTTCTTATATATATATATATATATATATATATATATATATATATATATATATATATATATATATATATATATATATATATATATATATATATATATGCATATATATATATATATATATATATATATATATATATATATATATATATATATATATACACGCAGACATATACATATATACACATGTACATAATTCATACTGTCTGCCTTTATTCATTCCCATCGCCACCTCGCCACACATGAAATAACAACCCCCTCCCCCCTCATGTGCGCGAAGTCGTGTTAGGAAAAGACAAACAACGGCCACATTCGTTCACACTCAGTCTCTAGCTGTCATGTAATAATGCACCGAAACCAAAGCTCCCTTTCCACATCTAGGCCCCACACAACTTTCCATGATTTACCCCAGACACTTCACATGCCCTGGTTCAATACATTGACAGCACGTCGAGCCCGCTATACCACATCGTTCCAATTCACTCTATTTGTTGCACGCCTTTCACCCTCCTGCATGTTCAGGCCCCGATCACCCAAAATCTTTCTCATTCCATCTTTCCACCTTCAATTTGGTCTCCCACTTCTCCTCGTTCCCTCCACCTCCGACACATATATCCTCTTGGTCAATCTTTCCTCACTCATTCTCTCCATGTGCCCAAACCATTTCAAAACACCCTCTTCTGCTCTCTCAACCACGCTCTTTTTATTTCCATACATCTCTCTTACCCTCACATTACTTACTCGATCAAACTACCTCACAACACACATTGTCCTCTGGGGTAAACCATGGAAAGCTGTGTAGGTATGTATATTTGCGTGTGTGGACGTATGTATATACATGTGTATGGGGAGTGGGTTGGGCCATTTCTTTCGTCTGTTTCCTTGCGCTACTTCGCAAAAGCGGGAGACAGCGGTAAATTAGAAAAAATGGAGAGGGGAGGATTTCCAGTCCCCCGCTCCCTTCCCTTTTAGTCGCCTTCTACGACACGCAGGGAATACGTGGGAAGTATTCTATTTCCCCTATCCCTAGGGATAATATATATATATATATATATATATATATATATATGTATATATATATATATATATATATATATATATATATATATATATATATATATATATATATATATATATATATATATATATATATATATATATATATGTATATATATATATATGTATCATATATATGTATATCGGAGTACGTGTTAATTGATAGGCGTGAGAAAGAGAGACTTTTGGATGTTAATATGTTGAGAGGTGCAGTTGCAGGGATGTCTGATCATTAACTTGTGGAGGCGAAGGTGAAGATTTGTAGAGGTTTTCAGAAAAGAAGAGAGAATGTTGGGCTGAAGAGAGTGGTGAGAGTAAGTGAGCTTGGGAAGGAGACTTGTGTCAGGAAGTATCAGGAGAGACAGAGTACAGAATGAAAAATGGTGAGAACCATGGACGTAAGGGGAGCGGAGGAGGAATGGGATGTATTTAGGGAAGCAGTGATGGCTTATGGAAAAGATGCTTGTGGCATGAGAAGCGTGGGAGGTGGGCAGATTAGAAAGGGTAGTGAGTGGTGGGATGAAGAAGTAAGATTATTAGTGAAAGAGAAGAGAGAGGCATTTGGACGATTTTTGCGAGGAAATAATGCAAATGACTAGGAGATGTATAAAAGAAAGAGGCAGGAGGTCAAGAGAAAGGTGCAAGAGGTGAAAAAGAGGGCAAATGAGAGTTGGGATGAGAGAGTATCATTGAATTTTAGGGAGAATAAAAAGATGTTTTAGAAGGAGGCAAATATAGTGCGTAAGACAAGGGGACAAATGGGTACATCAGTGAAGGGGGTTAATGAGGAGGTGATAACAAGTAGTGGTGATGTGAGAAGGAGATGGAGTGAGTATTTTGAAGGTTTGTTGAATGTGTTTGATGATATAGTGGCAGATATAGGGTGTTTTGGTCGAATTGGTGTGGAAATTGAGAGGGATAGGGGGAATGATTTGGTAAACAGAAGAGAGGTAGTCAGAGCTTTGCGGAAGATGAAAGCCGGGAAGGCATCAGATTTGGACGGTATTGCAGTGGAATTTATTAAAAATAGGGGTGACTGTATTGTTGACTGGTTGGTAAGGTTATTTAATGTATGTATGACTGGCGGAATGCTTGCATAGTGCCATTGTACAATGGCAAAAGGGGTAAGAGTGAGTGCTCGAATTACAGAGGTATACGTTTGTTGAGTATTCCTGGGAAATTATATGGGAGGGTATTGACTGAGAGGGTGAAGGCATGTACTGATCATCAAGTTGGGGAGGAGCAGTTTGGTTTCAGAAGTGGTAGAGGATGTGTGGATCAGGTGTTTGCTTTGAAAAATGTATGTGATAAATAGAAAAGCAAATGGATTTGTATGTAGCATTTATGGATCTGGAGAAAACATATGATAGAGTTGATAGAGATGCTTTGTGGAAGAAGCAGTGAGAAGTTTTTATCGAGGATGTAAGGCATGTGTACGTGTGGGAAGAGAGGAAAGTGATTGGTTTTTAATGAATGTTGGTTTGCGACAGGGGTGCGTGATGTCTCCATGGTTGTTTAATTTGTTTGTAGATGGGGTTGTTAGCGAGGTGAATGCAAGAGTTTTGGAGAGAGGGGCAAGTATGCAGTCTGTTGTGGATGAGAGGACTTGGGAAGTGAGTCAGTTGTTGTTCGCTGATGATACAGCGCTGGCGGCCCATTCGGGTGAGAAACTGTAGAAGCTGGTGACTGAGTTTGGTGAATATATATATATATATATATATATATATATATATATATATATATATATATATATATATATATATATATATATATATATATATAGTACCTGAAACAAGCACTTACAGTGTTCGTAACAGGGAGGATTCGAATCTTCAACTCTTGTTTGACACACTGAACAGTAACCACACATTCACCAGTATCCATGATAGAGAAACGTTGATTCGATTACAAGTAATCAAAAGCGTCTCGTAATATGTATACAAGCAACGTTATTTCCCCGGCTGTTTGCCGTTAACCACACAGGAACAAGCAGTAACAGTACAACGATCATACCAGCCAAACACAGTGGCTCAGTAATATGAGGGAGTGCTTGAAACGCGCACGTACATGGTCCATATATTCTTCTCCACAGGAAGAATTCCAGCTCCTGCCATTTGTATGAGAGGCTGGAGCATTACTTGCTCAGTCGCCAGTTATTGGTTACTTTATGCCTGACGGGAATCGACGCGGGAGGCTGGGTGGCTAACTCTACATTATGTCACACACAAGTGGCGGGGGTTCGAGTCCTTCCTGTGGAGGTCATGGTATGTATATATACATATATATATATATATATATATATATATATCTTTTTCTTCTTTCTTTCTTTTAAACTATTCGCCATTTCCCGCGTTAGCGAGGTAGCGCTAAGAACAGAGGACTGGGCCTTTTTTGGAATATCCTCAACTGGCCCCCTCTGTTCCTTCTTTTGGAAAAAAAAAAAAAAAAAACGAGAGGGGAGGATTTCCAGCCCCCCGCTCCCTCCCCTTTTAGTCGCCTTCTACGACACGCAGGGAATACGTGGGAAGTATTCTTAATCCCCTATCCCCAGGGATAATATATATATATATATATATATATATATATATATATATATATATATATATATATATATATATATATATATATATATATATAAATATATGTATATATATACATATATAATTTTATATCTATACATGTAACGTAACTCTGCCTGCGTGAGGTTACTCCGCGAGTAAAAAATCACCTTTGGCTGTGGTGTGTAATGAGAATACAGTCTCGTCATAGAACTTCCTTATTCAAAGGAGTCGATCATCTTCCATCTACATTCATGAATCCATCTAGTCCCTGTTGCCGAGCGCATCCCAGACCTGGGCTGCACGAGCGCCTACAAGGGAGATCCTGGATGATACCTGGAGCTTTACTAGGAAATGAAGAGAGAAAGAAGCAGTTTCCTATGATCTGGAAAACTTGTTTCTTTGATAAGGAGAAAATCAATATTTGTCAGAAAACTTTATAGAGTCAGGAGTTCTAAAGTTTAGCGGTGTAGGGACAGAAACAGATATCATAAAGGCCGCGATGTTATCATGTGATGTTATGGTTTTTCGCGTATTACAAGGGTTAGCAAATGACTCACAAGAAGACAGTTTTCAGGAATAAAAGCCTAAATATTACATCTTTAAGTAGAAAAGAGAACCAACATTGTTGTTTAGGATAAGCGGTTAAAGTCTTAAGGTCAGACTCTGAGAATTGATAAGTCTGATTGATTATGACTCTGGCAAGGAAGGAACTGGAGATGAAATCGCTTCAAATGTGATCACTGCTTCTTATGAAGATGAATCAGTCCTTTGGACAGTCGAAGTAACTATTTAGAAGCGAGAAGTCTTGGGCATTGGAGGCGGATTCCCAGTTTCTTAGTGGCACACGTAGCAGTCAGATGTTGGAGAGCTTCTAAGGTGGATAAGATGTTGTGTTAATACCCAACAAATGTGGCGAGAGAGCTGTAAAAAGCTTCAGAAGGAGAATCAGGAAGAAATTGGGTTTTACAGGTTTTTCACTCGGTAACGTCCGCACTATTAGAAATCCTGATCAGAATCTGAGTTTTTAAAGGGAGTTGTGACGAGACGAGACGAGACGAGGTGAGGCGAGACGGGACGAGGTGAGACGAGACGAGACGAGGTGAGGCGAGACGAGACGAGGTGGGACGAGACGTGGGCCGAGCAGGAAAAATCTGGAGATTTGAAGGAGGTAGAGGAACGGAGTGTCGGGTCGTCAGCGTAAGAACACAGCTGGTAATCTGTTGAATCATGGAAACCATTGATGGAATGGGTGGCGGGTGTAGGGGAAAGGATAGACGCTGGTATTCACAGGGAAGCAGAGGAGGAGGAGGAGGAGGAGAAGGTGAACCATCGACAATAACGGAGACTGACAGGCGAGAGAGAAAGGTGGACATGAGAGTATGGAGAGATGGAGGAAAGTCAGAAGAAAAGCTTAGATGCTAGATTACCATCTTAACAGTATTCAGCAACTTTCGAGATAACGAGGACCACAGCAGAGAGTTAAGCCAAATATCACAGGGAATGACCAAGAAGGATGCTATCGGTAGATGTCGCCTCGAGAAAGCCTTATTGATAATCAGAGAGAAAGGCTGTGGGATTCAAGATGCTTCAGGAAGTGAGAGTTGAGGAATTTAAAGACTATGGTGACATTGGAAGTCAAAGGAAGAGAATGATTATTGGAAAGGTTAGATGGTTCATCCTTTTTTTTATATTTGAGGGATAGGCAGTGGGGGATAAGCTACAATAATTCCTGTTTTCGAAAAGAAAAAGATTTGACTCTTAGAATGAAGAGAAAGAGACGAGCAAACACAGTCGCAGGTTAAGTGGTACATTCCTTCAAGACACAAGGAGGGAAAAGCTTTGTGGACTGCATGGCAAAAGATGACTGGGAGAGGCATAAGGTTAGCCAGAGGTGCGTCAGAGGATGGGGAAATATTCTAGCTGCTCAGGCTGGAGGTAGAGAAGAAATAGGGGAACAAAAAGTGGCTGCTTCGTCTGTACTAACTACGATGACATTTTGCCCAAAGTTTGGGCTCGCGCGATTATATCGTTGGTACGGAAAGGCGAATGCTGGATAGAACAACAGATTTTGTTAGGGATACCTTTAGCTAAAGAACTGACAAACCTATCAGCAGACGGCATGAAGAGGTCTTCACACGTCCCTTGGATTAAGTATAGCGTCTCCTGAATAATGTATTTTCCAGGATCTCGCACGGAGATGAAAGCTGAATAGAGAGAACTGAAAGAAAATATTTTCCAGCCGAGATGTAACAGGTCCCTCGCTGGGATGGCTCAGAAACAGGAATGGTAGATGAAATATAATCTGCTACGTGTTTAGCAGAGACAGAAGCATCGCCATAGGATCGACAACAATCCCCAAGGAAAATCAAAATGGATTTTCCTAAAGTTAGTTCAGATGGCGCCATCAAAGTTAAGATCGGGTAGCAGAGGGAGGAATATGGGTGAATAAAAAGACGTTTACTGGAATTTCGTTATATGACCAAGTGCGGTTAAAACTGTGCAGCCACTACGCGAAGGTAAGGTAAAATAAATCCAGAGTGTTAGGAGACTGGTCATGACGGTCTGGAATATGGCTAGTGTGGCTAATGATATGCACCCAGATCCTTTCACCTTCACTGAGGGAGGATGCTATCCATTTCCTGTTGGTATGTTGAGATTAAAGTAGTGGACATCAGTTTAAGAGTGAAAGTATATCATAGGCCCGTGGCAGAAACTTAGATAATTAATCGAACTATGTTAATGAAGTTTGTAGAGCTAGATTGCTGTTGGAAAAACAAGGAGATATATGTAGTGGTAGTTGAGATATATTTCAAAAAAGAGGATGATCAGCTTTGGAGATTAAAGGTCTACGAGGCGTGGAACGAATGTGTTGTTGTTGAAGTAGACGCTAAACTCCTCTAAGTTGGGATGATGAGGGAGGGTTATGATTCTGTTCAGGAAAGAATTAATGAAAGCATCAATTGTCAGATGGTCATGCAAGAGACGTAAGATATTGAAGGAGGTGCACGTCTGATGGTTTTCATCGGAAGAAAAGTGAGTAAAACAACTAAGAAGATAATGAAGGAAATGGAAAAAGGTTCGGTGTAATCAGAGGGGAAAGGGTTCTTCTGGAAGAGCCGATGCTGTTCCTGCCTGCGTCTTCCCTCTCACTGGAAGTAAGAGATATGCGGGACTCTAGAGAACCTTCGCACCCCTGGGTTGACGGGAACTAGGGGATGTAAGCATATCGGACCCTTCCATGCTTGTATTTACTCACATATAATGAGGAAAGAGAGGGTGAGCACAAAGAAATGGAGACAGAAGTGAGTAAAATGGTAAAAGTCTTCGGTGAACAGAGGTAAATGTTAAGACTCGTCCGGTAACTTGGTTTTTACTAAGAAAGAAACACCAGCAATCTGACGCAGACAGTGTTGGATAGTTTCACTCACCACTTCAGCTCTCCTAAGTCGAGAAGGAAAGTATGTATAATTCTCTGTTTCTGTTCGTTGTGTGGGCGTTGATATATGTGCATTTGCGTGTGCTGTTACGTGCATTCGTGTTTTTGCGTTTATGTTCGTAC